>NC_052507.1:501163-711850 GCF_014356525.2 Nilaparvata lugens
TTATGAAAAGTTTTATTTTTCTATGAAAGTAACATATCTAAATCACATTAAACTTATACCAAAAGACTAAAGATGATGTTCAAAGTGACCTCTGTTGTTCTGATTGCATATGTTCAGACGTCTTCTCATCGATTGTCGGACCCGTTCAAATATTTCACCATAATTAAGAATCATTCTGTATATGTGTCTACATTACAAAAAATTAATACAAACTTTCTGATCCATACAAAGAGTTTTATTCACTTTAAAAAAAGGAAGTTCTGTACATAATCGAGTAGTAATTATTAAATTTATAAATTATTTCAAGTTATTCACAACACACAAAAATATTATTTATTTTGATTATAAATAAATATAATTATTTCTTTATCTGCAGAGTTTTTCGAGCGAGCACCCAGCCGGGCTGTTGTCCGAAGACTCCGAACTGGCACTGCACAGCCTGCAGTTCCCCGTCAACCGCCTGGTGTGGTCAAGCCCGGACGACTCACCTCCCCCTCCACCACCCACCGACATGATGACGTCATACTCGCCCGTCAGGGAGCCACCTAGTGTAGACATGCATCTCGTTACGCTAACAACGCTCAATGTGCGCGGAAATGTGTCTGCCGGTATGTATGCACACACAAAGTAACACGTGTTCTATAGTCAGGTCCACGTTATAATGGCAGTGTTTGATTGGCAATGGTATTGCTATCCTTGTCTAACATTCAATAAAGCGGATAACGCTATCTCTCTCTCGCTTTGCTCTGTTGCCAGATCGTCTTTTAACAATGTAGAATTCAAATCAAATCAAATTTTATTCACCAATTAACAACAAAATTAACAACAATTATGAAATTAATGAAAAATATAATTTATTGCTTAATAAAATATAATTGATTATTTTAAACGAGAATGAAAGTTAATATTTAATCGGTATTTAGACATTTAATCGGGATTAAAATTTAACCGGCTTTGGTGCAACCGGCATGTTACATGCCACTTGAGCTGTAATCAAATTCGTTGCTTCACGTAACAAACAATAATAATAATAATATAGTATAGATCGCTATTGTGAATTTTATTAATTTATTTATTGTTCAAAATACTACAATCATAATATAATTATGACATTGAAGGAAAAACTAGGCAGAGCCTGTACTATTTCTCTCCAAAAATGTTGATACAAAGTTAATGTTGTCCAAAGTTTGAGGTTATGATATCACACACTGCTTCGTCACTTGGTTTTTGGTCCAGGAATAATGATTTATTGTAACTACTGTAAAACATACTCAGTTATTTACATGCAGAAATAAAGGATATTATTATTATCTTCAATTGGTTTTGAAGCATGTAATGTTATTTTGACTTGTTACAGGTATCATAATCCACCGCACCCATATGGACACTTGCTTTAGGGCACACCTGAGCGGCCAGCATCCTCTCAGCGAAGGCACCATTGACATATCGGCCCTCCTACCCTCCTCATCCTCCTCCTCCTCACAGACCATGCACAAGTCTTCGTTGAGCTTCACCCATGTAGACCGGCTGCCTCTGGACAGGTCACAACCCCAGCCCGTTTGTGCCATGGATTTGGCCGCCTTTTGGATACCAAAACCGGTCAAGCATTGACGCTTCTAGGTGATTTAGCTCTGTGGTGTAGGGTAACGGGTGGAACATTGAGCTAGGAAACAACTAGAGGTGGCACTGATTGAGGTTGCGTAACCCGTTTGTGCCATGGGTAACAAAACCGGCCAAGCATTGACGTTTCTAGGTGGTTTAGCTCTGTGGTGTAGGGTAACGGGTGGAGCACAGAGCTAGGAAACAACTGGAGGTGGCACTGATTAAGGTTGCCGCAACCCGTTTGTTCCATAGATTTGGCCGTCAGTGCAACCTCGAGATGCTATTTGGCTCAGTGGAAAGTATTCATCCTTCTGTCCATTAACCTTGTAGTTGCCGACTTTGTAAATATGCCTGTTTTATTTTAATGATTGTTGTCCGGTTTCTAGGACACTTATTAAGTCTGTGCAAAGGCAAAAAATAAACTTTCTACTTGTGATATTTTTCTATGTTTTTCGATTTGTATATCATCAAGCTATCAAAATGAAAAAGTTTTCTCAGGAAAACATTTTTTCCGATCATTACTTTTTGATATATGAGCGCCTAAAGTTTGAATTTTTGGAACAGAACATTTCAAATTCGGTAAGATATAAATCCATGAGATTTAGAGGATGGATTCTTCATTGTATTGTTGATCTAGTAAAATAAAAATTTTCTGAAAATATCAATTTTTGGAAAAGTTATTCAATTTACCAAAAATAACTCAACTGAAAGTTATTTTTGGTTAATTTTAGTAAATTGAATAAACTATCTTAAAAAGTCATATTTTCAGTAAATTTTTTTTAACAGATAAACAATACCATGAACAATCTATCCTATAAATCTCATGGATTTATCTCCTACCGAATTTGAAATGTTCTGTCCCAAAAATTTAAACTTTAGGCGCTCATATCTCAAAAAGTAATGATCAGAAAAAATGTTTCTCTGAGAAAACTTTTTCATTTTGATAGCTTGATGATATACGAATCGAATGACTTTGTAAAATATCACAGGCAGAAAGTTTATTTTAAGCCTTTGCACAGCCTTAAATCTGATGAACCATAACATCTATATAAAATCTGTACGTTGAATTGTTCATATTCTTGAGATTTAATAAGTGTCCTATAGTGTGGTCCACGTTATAATGGCAGTGGATAAAGATAGAAGAATAGCGATGCCGATTCTCTGCATTAATTATATTTCTACACTGTCAAAAACATAATTGTCATCGTTGTAGACCTAGAAAAGGATAGTACCACCGGCTTTATCGAATGATAGACAAGGATAGCAAAACCAAAGTTGATCAAATACTGTCATTATAACGTGGACCTCACTATAGAAACCAGACCTAAATTATTGTTATCCGGTTTCTAGGATACTTATTAAATCTTAAGAATATGAACAATTCAACATACAGATTTCACATAGATGTTATGGTTTATTAGATTTAATAAGTAGTTAATAGTAATCTATAGTGAGGTCCACGTTATAATGGCAGTGTTTGATTAGCCATGGTATTGCTATCCTTGTCTATCATTCAACAAAGCTGAAAGCGCTATCTCTTTCTCGCTTTGCTTTGTTGGCAGATCGTCTTTTAATTCATCATTATGAAAATTCATAATGAAATTATTGATAAATATAATTTCTTGCCTTTAAAAAATATAATTGGTTTTTTAAACGAGAATGAACCGTTAATATTACATCAATAAACCTGTATCAGCTACCGTCTATAGAAGGCATTGACAAGACAGAGTATCGGCAACGTTGTTCTTCTATCTTTCTCCACTGTTATTATAACGTGGAACTCACTTTAGAAACCAGACCTAAATGAGTCAAATAAATAGTAATATAGCCCAAGTAATGAAGCTGCACACGAATCAATGAAACTTGTTTATTGGAACAGTTGAGCCTTAAGTGATATTAACTTCAAACTGTAAGCTCTGATTGGATACGAAGTATTTATGTTATTTTTTTATTAGTTTAAAGTGAATCTATCTATAACTAACATGGTTGCTTCCCATTGATGGCAGCTGACAATTTGAAGTGAATGTCACTACAGTTTCTTATGCTTTTACCTCATTTTCATTAATTCGTGGTCAGTGAAACCTCTGTTAACCGTCAGTTATAGAACCCCTTGTATTCTTGTACTATACTGTAAAAATGTAATTAAGATAATGTAACTAATTTGAAATGATCAAGCAGTGGAGTATTGTAAATTTAAAAAAAATATTTACAAAATGATGACAATTCTCAGCATTTATTTTGTTACAAATGAGTTGGATTTTCAATTTTACATGGACGTATAACAGAGACCATGACGGTTAATCGAGGTTTTTGCTGTAAATGTTTGACAGATTATCGTATTTGAGAAAGTATCAATTGCAATAATAAAATTGAATTGTATTTGTGTTTGGCACACTGTATTGAATTGAATAATTTCCTTCATTAAGGTCGGAGTTAGGACTCCAGATCCTCTCTGTCAAACAACCCTAACTGTAGAGTAGTGGAAATTATAATTGTGAAAAGTGTCACACCCACTTTTGTAAAAAAATCAGTTTCAAATTACTTTCAAACACTAGAATATTTTCTAAAAATATCACGAATTTATCACAACACCTATGGTGTTATAGACAATATTCTATAGTGAGGTCCACGTTATAATGGCAGAGTTTGATTAACAAATTATATTGCTATCCTTGTCTATTATTCAAAGCGGATAGCGCTAGCTCTTTCTCGCTTTGCTCTGTTGCCAGATCGGTTATAAACAATGTCGAATTATAATTAATATTAACAAAATATTTAAACTTGGTTATAAAATTATTGAAAATATAATTTCTTGCTTGATAAAAATATAATTAATTATTTTAAACGAGAATGAAGAGTTAATATTACATCAATAAGTCGGTATCTGCAATTGATTATTTTAAATGAGAATGAACCGTTAATATTACATCAATACACCTGTATCCCTACCGTCTATAGAAGGCATTGACAAGACAGAGTTCGGCAACGTTGTTCTGCTATCTTTCTCCACTGCCATTATAACGTGGACCTCACTATAGGGTTTCATTATGGATGAATATCACCATATCTCACTAAAAACAGTATCAAAAATACTTGTAAATTTGTTAAACCAATAAAAATACTAATATTATTCTCAATACATGTACGAATTACTTCTAATATACTTTAATTGATACTTCCTCTAATACAATGATTGGAAAAGGTTTAGTTGAATATTATGAGTTGATTATTTCTTGTAAATAGCCTACTCTATACCTATCTGATTTCTAAATCAAATAGTACGAGAAATCAAAGTTTTACGTCAATACGACGTCTGACCACGGTTAATATACATGCGAATTTCAGCAAAATGTACCCTTTATAAGAATAATTATTTTTCTCAAGCTGTGTTGCAAGGTGGTATAGTGAGATTTCTCTTTTAAATGTTAGCATTATTTTAGCGAGAAGCGTTGATGTTAACCACAATGAATACTGACAGAGTTGAATCATCTGTAGAACTGTCTTCGAATTTTTAGATGACTAATTATTTATATTATTACTATTAAAGTAATCTTTTTGGAAATTATTAAATAAAGATAGAGCTTGTGTTAAGTCTGGTAGGGCCGGGTTCCGAGCTCGGGATTTAGCTAAGTTCTAGACTTTAAACAGATGGAGTCAGAAAATTGGCTTTCCGAAACGGGACGCAGTCGCAGTCCACGTTTAAATTAAATTTCGAAGAACTAATAAATTAAACACAAAATGAAATAACAAGAACATAGTGTAAAGTTTCAGCAATTTTGAATTATTTAGGAATGTTTCATTTCGTCATGGAAAAACGTTTCCAATTATAGAAATGAGAAAATAAAGATTACCATAAAAGCTGCGACTAAGCCCCGTTTCGGAAAGCCAATTTTCCAACTCCAGCGGTTTAAAGTCTAGAACTTAGCTAAATCCCGAGCTCGGAACCCGGCCCTTAGTTTCTCTTGCAAACACTGTGATGATATATTGTGCTTGTATGAGGGAATGTATAAGAAATTTGTGCTGTGTTAGACTCTAAGAACTTTATATTTATTTGTTTTCATTTATAGATGTAATTCACTGTTGATTTAGTTTTAATTGTATTTTATGGCCGTTTATGAGGTATTCGTTATTGATAATTATGTCCTTGATTCAACTTGATTTTGTTGAGAATATTCCTACTTGATCAGATATATAGTGGGATGACATGTGTATAAGGTCCACGAATACTAAGTAACGGTAGGCCCTATTCTTGTAACACTCAACATTTTTTGTTTTCCAACTTCAAACTAGTGAGATTTTAGAAGTCACAAAGCAACTATGTCACAAACATTTGCTTTAATTTCATATATTTATGTTTAAATATTGAGATATTTTTGCTTGTCTATTAGTTATTTTCTCTGTAGGTCACAAAGTAATTATTCTTGTCACAAAGGGTTTGCCATAATTTAACGTTTATTTTCATAAAATTACGAGTATTTTATTGTTTTGTTTTTTGAGTAATGATTGATACACAAATTATCATGACATTATTTCCTATTTTGATATAATTTTGTGTAGGAATATTATGGGGGTTTTCACGTTTCACTAAGTAATAACTAGTTTGCCTTTAATATCTATTCTCGATAATATAATTTTATACAGTAATTTATTAAATATAGTGTTGTTTGAAAAAAAAATTGTTTGAAGAAATGTCTTTGGCCCGGTTACACAAAAGCCGGTTAAATTTTAACCGTGGTTAGTTTCACGAGAACCAATCAGAGAAGGCCTTTTTGATAAGACGGCTTCTCTGATTGGTTCTCGTTTTAATTGTTCATGTTTTAATGTCGCAAACAAAATTACTTTGTCACAAATTTTGAACAAGCTTAATTGTCATTAATTGATAAAAGAAGCTGAACTGACTTTTGTAAATGACCTTCAAAATTATTATTTCAACAGTATAAGTTGCATCACAATAAAGATACATGGTGATAAATGAATTCGTTTCATAATTTTTATGCTACTTAAATTATGCCCCATGTAATAAATAAAATTTAATTGCGACGAATAATTATTATTACTAGTACGGTACCCTAATTAAAAATATTAAAAATTTGTTTCTTCTAAACCATACATCCACATTTTCTCCGTGTTTTAATTTTTAATCAGTAACATTTCATAGTTGTACAATAACATAGGTACAATAACTCTATACTGTCTTATTTATTGATTTTTTTATAATAATTGTTGAATTGCTCTATTTATGTTATTTATACATTGATAGATACTCGTACAATATTATTCTCAACTATGAATGATTGGGAAAGCAACAACAGGCTTAAAGCCCGAAACTGTTCCATTCCCAAATTTGGATAGAAATTTAGATACCAATATTCGTTTGAATGAAGCCAATAATACATTCATTATATAATTTTGTTAAAAGGGCGTTTAATTGTTTCCTATGTATTGAAAAATATTGTAACATGAATTTCATGAACATTTCAAGTATTTATTAATCTATTTCGGTTTTTAAACCATAATCGAATGTATGTTTAATGTACATTAAAACGGATACTGTACTTTGACTACCAGTTGGTATTATAATTATTTATTGTACCAACAATATTGAGATTTTAATGAAGTGTGAGAATAATATACTGTAATAAAACTATAGTGTTTGTTCCATGTGTAATGGTTCCATGTACTTTCGTGGACCTCTGAAAAAAAAACTGAACTTTTGAATTGTATTATACTGTATAGAATAATTTTAAGAGTTCATCTTTTCAAATTGAATAAAGTTTCATAAATCTTGTGATTTCTGTTCATTTATTTGAAGAAAAGCATTTCTCACATTTTTTTGCAAAAATCCATGATGTTTTTCTGGATTCATCAAAACTGCCAATATCCGAGATTTGGTTGATATTCGGGCTTTGGATGGAGATTGACCTAACAAGTAGTGTCTTGCTATAATATGAGATGTTTCGCTACAATAATAAAGAGTAAGTTATTCACTGAAACATGGAATCTTATAGCAACTCTCAGGAAAAAAATCACTCATCTCCAAATGCTTATAACCCAAGAATAGGAGGGAATTTCGTCATATCTCCTGATCGGTGAGGAATTTTGCAAATCTGATTCCAGATTCGAGTTCCTCGCATCAAAGACCATAAGATCACAAAGTTTGAGCGATTTTTATTTTTTACAAAAAAATGATAGAAACCATGGAAACCATCGTGAAACACACTGAAACAAAAAGTATTTCAGTTTTGGCTGAAATTTGCACCATAGAGAAAGCTTGACCTGAGAAATGCTAGAGACAAATTTGGCACCCCCAGCTACTATACAGAGTGAGTTATGAAGCTGCAAACATAAAATTTTCAAATGGTCATATCTCCTGAACGGTTGGAATTTTGCAAATCTGATTCCAGATTCGTGTTTCTCGCATCAAGGACCATAAGATCATGAAGTTTGAGCAATTTTTATTTTTCACACATCAATGACAAAATCCATGGACAAACAACCATCGTGCAAACAGTGAGAGAAAGAAGTATCTCGGATTCGACTAAAATTTGCACCATAAATGAAGCTTTAACTGAGAAATGTCGAAGCCAAATTTGGCATTCCCAGCTACTATTACAGGATGAGTTATGCGGCTTCAAACATGAAATTTGCAAATTTTCAAATGGCCATATCTAATGAACGGTAAGGAATGTGATGACATTATAATTATTGTTTCTCTCATCTTGTTAATCTCGAGCGATTTTAATTAATTTTTGGATTCATGAAAAATGAATCTGTTACCTGTTGCTTTTTTTTCTGCTGTGCTGTTCTAATTCTCATCCAATACAAATGAGCTCAGTAGTCACAAAAATCCTGAGAAATTTTAATTTCCCGCTCAAATCAGTCAGTACCTCTTGCATGCTGTTGCCCTGGTAGTATTTTAGTTGGTTTTAATTCTGTACCAGGGATTTAGAACACTTGAAGAGGTAGCAGGGTTTTTTCAGCGCCTTCCAATGCAAGCATAGGCAACCCGCAACACTGATCTAGTTTGTGTACCTATTGCATGTTTCTGATGCCCTGGTAGAAATCTGGTCATTTCTAATATGCAAATGAGCTACTTGAGCGGGAAATTCAAATTTCTCATGATTAGCGGGAAATTCAAATTTCTCATGATTTATGTGACTACTGAGCTCATTTGTATTTTAGAAATGTAACAGGAAGTTAAGTAACTGAGGCATTACCGATTAATGCTTACACATTAAATACTATATGTGTTTAGTTCAGTTGATAATGTGTCTTTATTTTCAATTTCATCAAATGTAAGACTTTAATTTGGAAGGTACCAAAATCAAACAAATCCGACCATCCTTTCAGAGTTTCCAAGATAATTTACGTCATTTGAATTCTGGAAACAGACGAAAAAAATTACAATTACAATATTGAATATATTTAAAATATAAAATTACAATATTGATTGTAATCATGGTCTAAACCATCGTGAAACACTGAAACAAAAAGTATCTCAGATTTGGCTGAAATTTGGTCATATCTCCTGAACGATAATGAATTTTGCAAATATGATTCCAGATTCATGTTTTTCGCATCAAAGACCAAGAGATCACGGAGTTTGATCGATTTTTATTTCTCACAAAAAATTGATGAAAATCATAGACTAACCATCGTGAACCACACTGAGACAAAAAGTATCTCAGATTTGGCTGAAATTTGGTCATATCTTCTGAACGGTAAGGAATTTTGCTATATATAATTCCAGATTTGTGTTTCTCACATCAAAGTCCATAAGATAACGAATTTTAAGCTTTCTTTATTTTTCACAAAAAAATGATCAAAACTATTGACTTATGGACATCAAAGAGCATAAGATCACGAAGTTGGAGCGATTTTTATTCTTAACAAAAAATTGATGAAAATTATGGACTTCATGGATCAAAAAGCATCTCAGATTTGGCTGAAATTTGGTCATATCTTCTGAACCGTAAGGAATTTTTCCAATATGATTCCAGATTTGTGTTTCTCACATCAAAGTCCATAAGATAACGAATTTTAAGCTTTCTTTATTTTTCACAAAAAAATGATCAAAACTATTGACTTATGGACATCAAAGAGCATAAGATCATGAAGTTGGAGCAATTTTTATTCTTCACAAAAAATTGATGAAAATTATGGACTTCATGGATCAAAAAGCATCTCAGATTTGGCTGGAATTTGCACCATAGATAAAGCTTGACCTGAGAAATGTTGGAGATAAATTTGGCACCCCCAGCTACTTATACAGAGTGAGTTATGAAGCTGCTAACATCAAATTTTCAAATGATCATATCTCCTGAACGGTGAGGAATTTTGCAAATCTGAATCCAGATTCGTGTTTCTCGGTCAAAGACCATAAGATCATGAAGTTTGAGCAATTTTTATTTTTCACAAAAAATTGATGAAAACCATGAACCGAGAAAATGAATGGTTGAAACCATGTACTAACCATCGTGAAACACACTGTAAAAAAAGGTTTTTCAGATTTGGCTGAAATTTACACCTTAGACAAATCTTGACCTGAGAAATGTCGGAGCCAAATTTGGCACCCCGAGCTACTATCTTGAGTAAGTTATGAGGCTGCTAACATAAAATTTTTCAAATGGTCATATCTCCTGAACGGTGAGGAATTTTGCAAATCTGATTCCAGATTCGAGTTTCTCGCATCAAAGACCATATTTTTCATGATTATTTTTCCATATTTTTCAGATCACAAAGTTTGAGCGATTTTTTTCAAAAAAATTGAAAAAAATCATGGACCATCGTAAAACACTCTCAGAAAAGAAGTATCTCAGATTTGGCTGATATTTGCACCATAGAGAAAGCTCGACCTGAGAAATGTCGGAACCAAATTTGGCACCCCAAGCTACTATCTTGAGTGAGTTATGAGGCTGCAAACAAAATTTTTCAAATGGTCATATCTCCTGAACGGTAAGGAATTTTTCAAAACTGATTCCAGATTCGTGTTTCTCGCATCAAGGACCATAAGATCATGAAGTTTGAGCAATTTTTATTTTTCAAAAAAAATTGATAGAAACCATTGACTAACCATCGTGAAACATACTGAAACAAAAAGTATTTCAGATTTGGCTGAAATTTGCACCATAGAGAAAGCTTGTATAGAGAGATGCTAGAGCCAAATTTGGCACCCCAAGCTATACAGAGTGAGTTATGAAGCTGCTAACATCAAATTTTCAAATGGTCATATCTTCTGACCGGTAAGGAAATTTTTCAAAACTAATTCCAGATTCGTGTTTCTCGCATCAAAGACCATAAGATGATCACAAAGTTTGAGCGATTTTTATTTTCGAAAAAAAAAATCATCGTGAAACACACTGAAACAAGTAGTATCTCAGATTTGGCTGAAATTTGACGTGACCATTTGAAAACACCTGCTCTCGACTATAGTGAGGTCCACGTTATAATGACTCTGTTTTAATGTCGAAAAAAATTACTTTGTCACAAATTTTGAACAATCTTAATTGATAAAAGAAGCTGAACGACTTTTGTAAATGATCTTCAAAATTATTATTTTAACAGATAAGTTGACCAGATAAAATTTAACCGGCTTTTGTGCAACCGGGCCTGAGTTTCAATCTCCTCATTTCACTGTAAAATTAACTTTCTATTAATGCTTCAGATTTAATTCATGAATGGAATCATACAAATTTCAAGTTCAAATAAGAATAAGTATTTAATAAACAAATTTGACAGATTATACATTTGGAAAGTGAAGGCCAAAATCTTAATCACAATAATAAATTATTATAAAAAATTAAAATAACACAGTTCAAAAAGGTCCACGACATCATTTTATTTCAGAATACAAATACATCTCTTGAACGCTAATTTCTAATAAGTCTGACAGTTTAATGTGAATTTCACTAAAGGTAAAGTATTGAGACAGTTTGCACAGTTTACGTTTAAACCAAAACTGAACAGCTGTTGGATCAAATCAAAGCAGAAAAAGCAAATAATGTAGGGAGGTAACAACTAATGTTTAAAATTCGAAATGTACCACATTAGTTTCATCCGATAACAACGTAGCACCTTCTGGAGCATGTTGTTATTTTCATCAAAATCTGGGACAACGGTTTTACCGGTTGTACTCTAATGATCATAATTATACGAATTTTATTTGCATGAATAAATGAAAAAAATATGTTAGATACAGCCAATAAGATGAGTTACAAATGAGTAAAAGGTTGTAAATCTTAGGTTGTAACCCTAAGTTACAATGATACAAAGGTTGATAACATTGTGTTTTTCTTTAGCGCTACTGTACTTTTGAATAGGGTACATCAATAGAGTATTTAGGGCCGGTTTCCGAGCTCGGGATTTAGCTAAGTTCTAGACTTTAAACAGCTAGTCAGGAAATTAGCTTTCTAAAACGGGGCGTAGTCGCAGTTTTTATAACAATAGTCGCACTTTTCATTTTCTCAATTCTATAATTGGAAACCTTTTTCCTTGACGAAATTAAACATATCTAAATAATTCAAAATAGCTGAAACTTTACACTATTTTCTCTTTATTTTATTTTGTGTTTAATTTTCTAGTTTTTTGAAATTTAATTCAAACGTGACTTTGATAATGACTACGACTACGCCCCGTTTCGGAAAGCCAATTTTCTTGCTCCAGGTGTTTAAAGTCTAGAACTTAGCCAAATCCCGAGCTCGGAAACCGGCCCTTAGAAATTTCAATTTTTATTTAGCCTATATGTATTTGCATGAATAAAAAAAATAGATACAGCCAATAAGTTGAGTTACAAATGAGTTGAGTTTAAAATGTTACAAGGGTTGATAAAATTGTGTTTTTTAGGGCTAATTTTGAATAGGGTACTTAGATTTCAATTTTTATTTATATATTATGTTGATAACATTGTATAACACATCTCAAATCTAATGTGTAGTCACTCCAAACATTGATTAAAAATGAATCATGATTAATGATAATTATGATATTTACAAGGAAAGCCAACAGTTCAAATTTTGTATCACTTGATTCGAGAAAAAAAATCCTGATCAACAGGGCTTCTCCAAGCAAGTACAAAGCTCTTCAACCATTCAAAAGTATCTCTTAAATTACCCTCTCCTAAAACACTTCTCTTATAACAACCCTGTTCCTTATAAGAGCATACTTCGTGCCGGTTGCACAAAAGCCGGTTAAATTTTAACCGTGATTAATTCCACGAGAGCCAATCAGAGAAGCTGTCTTTTCAAAAACGCTTTCTCTGATTGGTTCTCGTCAAGCTAATCACGGTTAACATTTAACCGGCTTTTGTGCAACACGGCCTTATAGGAAAAGTATGCTTTCCTTGTAAGAGGTACTATACTTGACAGAAAGTACACTTTTGAAATGTTCTATTTATGTGGAAGAATAAATAGTACATTTCAGAAAGGAACTTAAGAAATTCTATTTCATTCTACAGTATTAAGTATCCCTTGAGCTGAAAAAACACTGTTCAGATTCAGTTTAAACTCACACTATGATAACCCAACTACTATCAACTACTCTTAGAACTCGTCCATGTCTCTCGTGGAATAATGTTACTATTATAACACATAGTAAAAACACCTTAAAAATACACTAGTCTGAGTTTAAAAGTATGATTTTCGAGCACTTTTCTAAGCACTTTTCACTTAATTACATCGTCCGATTGCTAACTACAAATCAAAACCAAAATTGCACCGAATAGGAGGAAATGTTTCGACATTGATTCAATTTCTACAAAGAATAATGTACACTATCCAACCAAATTCAAACAACAAAAATATTTCAATACATTCCCAATAACCCTCATCTACTTTACACAATTGAGGTTTTGGTTTAGTTAATTTTAAAATCGGGCTGCACAAAAGCCGGTTATATTTTAATTGTGTTTAACCAATTATAGAAGGTTTCAAAAAGAAGGCTTCTCTGATTGGTTCTCATGAAATTAATCACGTTTAAAATTTAACTGGCTTTTGTGCAACTGGCACAAAGTTACTCTTAAATTGGTTTATTCATAGATCATTCTAGAATTATTATTAGATCTTTCTGTATCAAAACCAGTTACCACAATCACAATATCTCTAATCAATTTCACGCTATTCAGGCTATGGTTTTCACTTTAGTCAACTTACACACACATCGATGTTTGGACGTACAATTTTTATCCGTCCTTATACATTCTATTAGATTGAACATAACTTGGCAAACATATAAAGTTTATGCGTACAGAATAGATTTAAAAATCTACTTTGTGAAAATAATCAAGTACTGAACATTTTGTGAAATGAACAACTAAAAAACTTAACCTATTTCGGACTATGTGAAACCTTATCTAAATTTGGGAAAGAAATAGCACAAGGTTACCTTATTTTTTCTCTCCCTATCATTTTGATGATGTACTTATTATATAAATCATTAAATAATACTTATGCGACACTAATTCATCCACTGATGCTATTCTCATTATATCTGTATTTGCATAGATACAGATGTGTCAAGTTCTATAAATCTAATAGAATTTATACGGACGGAAAAAATCGTACGTTAAAAATCAATGTGTGTGTGTGTGTGTGTGTGTGTGTGTGTGTGTGTGTGTAACTACCCAAAATCGATCGCCAACTTTTTGAGCCTATAGTGAAATACACTTCCAACTATTAGTATTCCTAATACCCTACATTAATGCTACCTACTCAATTAATACTGAATCTCAGCCTTGCTTGAGCACGTAACATTGGAGTTCTTTTTATAGAAATGCTGATAATTTAAAATAGATATTACCACTATAGACACGGCGCTTCAAGTGTGGATAGAGTCGTTCAATTTTCAAAGTCCTGCCATTATTCTATAATAGAATATTAAGTGTAAAAGGATAAAAGCATAGAGAAAAGATAGCATAAGAAGATATCCCATGGTATAGGTCGATTAGGCTCCAAAATCCAAGCCGACTGTCATTACTGTTTTGGCCGGGTGAGAGTGTTAAGGTGCGTACAGATATTCGCGCCTCGAACAATCGCTCCGATCATGAACGTTACGCGAGATGTTACACAAGGGTTCGATAGAGGTTTGAAGGATGATCACGCGCTTGTCGTATTTTTGACTTCGCTACAACCTAACCTAACAAATGTGAAACGTTCAATCCAGCTGATCGGGTGACAAAACAAAATAAAATATTCTGACCAGGAGATTTCTGTGTAGCATAATAATACATTATGTTTATTAATCATGTTTCTATATATATAAAAGCGAAATGGCACTCACTCACTGATTGACTGACTGACTGACTCACTCACTCGCATAACTAAAAATCTACCGGACCAAAAACGTTCAAATTTGGTAGGTATGTTTAGTTGGTCCTTTAGAGGCGCACTAAGAAATCTTTTGGCAATATTTTAACTCTAAGGGTTGTTTTTAAGGGTTTAAAGTTCGTCTTTTAGCATGTATATTCTTCTTCTCCCAATCTCTTAATTATAATTGAAATTTCCATATCATATGTTACTATAGAACTATACTCTAGATAGAGTACCTCTTCGAAACAGTTGTAAACTGGCAACTAAATTGATAATTTTGTCAGGTTGGCATTAAGTTGAGTTGACTTTGTTAGGTTGGCACCAAGTTGAAGATTCAAATGCATTTATCGCGGAAAAATTGATTGGGCACTGCTACTTCAATCCTGGGAATATTATATTACTAGCAGTCAGGCTCGCTTCGCTCGCCATATCCGTTTAGCCAGCCGTTTAGTCTGGACCCCCGACTGGATTGTCCTAACATATGATAAAAATGCCCAAATGAAAAATGCAGGCGAGCGAAGCGAGCCTGCTGATCTCATTCTTGGACGATCCAGTCGGAGGTCCAGGGGGCGGAGCCCCCTGGCTAGACGGATATGGCGAGCGAAGCGAGCCTGACGGCTAGTATATAATAAATTGATAATTATTATGTTTGTTGCTTCTATGTTGATGTTTTATTACAAAAAAGGTTATGTCTGTCAATATTTTGAAAGGTGAAAGGCGTCGTTGGGTTTTTGGCTTCTTTCTTCTAAATTCTAATATGCTGGTACCTATTATCAAAAATGTTTTTATAATTTTACATGATTTAATAATAAATTATTAATTTTGATAATTTTATATGCTAACACAGAAATCGTAATTTTCGTAACTGATCCAACAAACCGCGCATGCGCAACTATTGGTTAGTTCGACCTAGGAGCTTGCCAAGCTCGACCTCTGTTACACGCTCTTCTCGCGTTCCACTCTTGTTCCACATTCGATCATCAATCGATCTGCTCGAGTGACGTTCGATTGCGGAGCAGAGCGAAAGTCTGTACGCACTTTAAGAATGTAAGAACGGCACAGTATGAGAGCCCACCAGCGTCACAAAAAAAGCTACTAAGACTACCGGCTTCAGTTATCAGGGACATTTGGAACATAAACACCCTGGGATATCTTCTTATGCTATCTTTTCTCTATGATTAAAAGTAATTTAGTTTGAAGTTATACAATTTAGAACATAAACGCCCTGTGATAACTTCTTAAGCTATCTTTTCTCTATGATTAGAAGTAATTTAGTTTGAAGTTATGAAATTTACAACATAAAACACCCTGGGATATCTTCTTATGCTACCTTTTCTCTATAATTAAAAGTAACTTAGTTTCAAGTAAAAGCCACCATTATAGACGCACTTCAAGTAGTCATTCAATTTGAAGAGATGTCAAAATCTACTCTGTAATAGAATGTTAAGGCCCGGTTGCCCAAAAGCATGATGAATTTTAATCGTGATTTAAATCTAAGAAAACTAATCAGAGAAGAGGTTTCCGAAAAGAAGGCTTCCCTGATTTGGATATCGTGGTATTTAATCGGGATTAGAAGTTAACAGATTTTCGTGCAACCGGGAGTAAGTGTGACTATGCAATTCACGTGTGGATTACATTCTTTTGGTGGTTTTTTACCAGTAAAGACGTGGCACTTCAATTGTGGCTCAATTTGAAATGCATGACACTATTCTACAGGATGACAAAGAATAACGGGAAATTTTAAAAACGCCATAAAAATTTAGTGGGAAGGGCAAAAATGATTCTATTCAAACTAATCTACATTTCATGACTTGCCATTTGAGAATTAGTAATAACATCTATCACTTTTTGACAATTACTTATTTAAGATGGCTTCCTCCTGCACGAATACACTCTTGAAATCTGTGTTGACGATTCCTCATTGATCGCTGCAACATCTCATCTGGGGGATATTGCGGATTTCATTTTGAATTCTGTTTCAATTTTTAATCAATCAAAATTATTGATGAAATTGTAAGCAAAATCCCCTCTGCACGGCATTCAATGACAGCTGTGCGAGTGAGTATTCTTTAGTAACTGTGTACTCTCACGATTAGGTTGCGTTTCCTGGTTCCATGATCTGTCCAGCTTCGATGTTCTGTTTGTGGAGCTATCTCAAACCAAACGTTTTCAGAACTTGACCAATAACTGTGGTTGAATAATAACAGACAATTCAAAATGAAATTGAACATATCCCAGCTGGAATGTTGCAGCAATCGTTCAGGAATCTCAACACAGATTTCAAGAGTGTAGGAGGAATCCATCTTGAAGAAGTAACCTAATCGTGAGATTACACGGTTACTAAACAATACTCACTCGCACAGTTGTCATTGAATGCCGTGCAGAGTAGATTTCGCTTACAATTTCATCAATAATTTTGAATTAATTAAAAATTAAAACAGAATTCAAAATGAAATACGCAATACCCCAGATGAGATGTTGCAGCAATCGTTCAGGAATCTCAACACAGATTTCAAAAGTGTATTCGTGCAGGAGGAAGTAATTGTCAAAAAGTGATAGATGTTATCAATAATTCTCAAATGGCAAGTCTTGAACTTTAGATTAGTTTGAATAAAATAATTTTTGCCCTTCCCACTAATGTTTTATGGCATTTTAAAGTTCCCGTTACTCTGTGTCACCCTGTATGATAAAATATTGATTGCATTCTAATGGTGGATTAAAGTCCTTCGGTAGTTTCTAATAGTAGTTATAGTTTCCCCATCCCTGATTGCCGTAGTTATATCCTGGCTGATTGTAGTTCCAGTTCTGGTAGGGATAGTTGGGATCCGACTGTCCGCCGTAGGGAGGTCCGTAGGGAGGCTGCTGCTGACCGTAGGGGGGCTGCTGTCCGTACGGCCCCCCGCCGTAGGGGCCCGACGTGGGCGGCGGGTGGCTGTAGTTGTGGCCCCCTGTGCCCCCGGGGGTCTGCGCCCCCGCAGACGTCGCCGCAGACGAGTCGGGCTTTGCTTTCTTGGCGGCTGGAGTTTGGTCCTCTGGCTTCGCCCTGCACAAAAATACATCAATTATTTTCAAATTAATTTATCTATTCTTCATCAGCAACAATACTGTACACTTCAAAATATTGTCTTTTTTCTTTAGGGCTACTTTTGATATAAATCCTATACGAGCAACTTCTGTTTATATGTTTGTATTTCACCGGATCTCGAAAACGGCTCTAACGATTCTCACGAAATTCAGAACATAGTAGGTTTATATATAAAGATTCGATTGCACTAGGTGTCATCCCTGTGAAAACTCGCTAAAGGACATTAAAAGGATAATTATTATTCATCCTTGGAAAAACAGCTGATAATAATTATTTCGTCGTCTGTTGGTGATGGAAGTGAGTGAGCGAGTTCATGTGTGTGGTACTGTGTCAAAATTATGACTCAGCTGTTGAACTTTTGTAATCATTCAATCGGGTACTTAGTGCCGGTTGCCATGAAGCCGGGTTATTTTCAATCCTGATCAATTCCAGTAGATCCATCTTTTTGAAATGGTCTTCTCTGATTTGGTTCACGTGAAGTTGTTCAGGATTAGAATTTAACCGGTTTTTGTGCAGCTGGGCCTTTGTTAGTGGGAATTTTTGCATTCCTCTGGGAATTAATCTCAATTTACTGTGATTAGATAGTACATTTATGTATGAATGTTACTATAATTTCTTCTTTCGTAATAAATGCTTTATGCTTTTGTACTCCAGATATCCTATCATCTTAAGTGAGCAATTTCTATATATATATATAGCACATAACAGAAAACACTTCAAAGTTTTATAATATAAATATAAACAGGATACACACGACACGGATAGATAAAAAACACTTAAAAACTTACATTTAAACGAAAATTTTCGGGGCCCCCTTTCTCAATCAAACAGGAAGTGAAGTGGTGCAGATTTGAACATTCCAACGGTGGTGACCACAGAGACGCGGTAGAGAAGTTGTGTAGACCATAGAGCATAGACGAACGGAGGCGCACTGATTGAAGGAGCATTATGGGATCAGTTGGTATGGGATCATAATCTACTCCTTTCCTTATCCATAACCCACTCAAATTTGAAATCTCCCACTTGTAACCCATAATAGCCCACCAACTGATCCCATAATGCTCCTTCAATCAGTGTGCCTCCGTTAGTCTATGCTCTATGGTCTACACAACTTCTCTACCGCGTCTCTGTGGTCACCACCGTTGAAATGTTCAAATCTGCACCACTTCACTTCCTGTTTGAATGACAAAGGGGGCCCAGCCCCCGAAAATTTTCGTTTAAATGTGAGTTTTTAAGTGTTTTTAATCTATCCGTGTCGTGTGTATCCTGTTAATATTTATATTACATATATAATTATATGGTTATGTTGTTATACGGGTATATATCTATGTTCAACGGATCTCGAAAAAGGCTATAACGATTTCCACGAAATTCGGAACAAAGTAGGTTTATGATATGAAGATTCGATTGCACTAGGTCTCAACCCTTGGATAACTCGCTGAAGGATATTAATAGGATAAATACATCCTTGGAAAAGAAGCTGGAAATTTTGTCGTCATCATAGTAAATCGAATTCATAGTATATCTTTTTGTAATATTTGATGATGAGTTTGTTTTTTGAAGTGTGAATAAATTGTTATTTTGATGAGTGATAGTAGCTTAACCTAGATTTTGATTTGAACTGTAGTATAAATTTGAAAAGGGACAGTTTTGGGCATAAGCCTGTTGTGCCTCCTCATATAACTTTAAAAACAATTGTACGACTGAGAAAATAAATAAAAATAAACCATAAATTCAATCTTTCGTTACAAATTTTCTATGCTTTTACACTCCAGAGCAAAGCTCGGTCCCCCGATATTAAAAATATAAATCTCAGTACCCTTTTAAATTATCAAATTTGTTTAAATAGTTCGTTAGTCCGTAACATATTATATAGGTATATCTTTTTCATTGATATCCGATAAAATTCTGGTAAATTTGTTAGAGCGGGCGGTCCTGAACCTCTGAGTACCATTTAAAATATTCATTTTGGGTAGTACACCTCACTCGGGCTTATGCCTAGGGGTGCGCATTTTATTTTGCACATTTCTATTATTTCTTCAGTTGATGGTTATTTTACTTATTTATCAAATTAAGTTATTTTTGTAATTATACATAAGGTAAATCATGTGAACAAACAATATTTTTTGTCATAATTTTTGTATTGTGTGCAAAATAAATAAATTTTGAAGTGAATTATTTCGTCACAACATGTTTCGGACACTAATGCCATTTTCAAGTGATTTGAAATAAATGCTGGAAGATTCTTATTTTTGATCATGAAACATGATCATGACAAAATAATTTAAAAGGGTACTGAGATATTTTCATTTACTTCAAAATATTTTCCCACAAATATAAATTCTTCATTTGTCAAAATTCTTTAGTCAGTATATAGCTGGGAATCCAGCTTTAAGCTTCCAAAATTAGTAGGCTGTAATAGAATTGGACTCAACACGAGCTTTATTCGACATTAAATATGTGTCTTAGTAACAGAGATAACAGATTATAAATATTACAGCTGTTTTATCATCACAATCTTCCCCCCTTAATATCAATCGGCACTCGTGGGGTATGGGGCGAGCTGGCGAAGTGAGACTGTCGATTCTCTGCCGTCGTTGTGGCGAACAAACGCATATTCAGGGTTACTCTCGATTAATTCAACTTTTTCAACTTGCGATTCTTGTTTTGAGTTTTTTGTCATCTTCTTCAACCATACTGGTCCAGGTGTCAATAGCCAGGTTGGTAATGGTTTTCCATTACTTGAATTTCTTGCATGTAAAAACATCCGCTCATGTGGTGTGCAGTTGGTGCTTCATCTGAATCTTGGTCAATCGATAAAACTGTTGGTTTCAGTATTTTTCCAAGCATTTGGTTTTGCGAATCGTTTTCTCCTTCACTGACTAAATCTTGACGTTTACTCGTTTTTCTTTTCGGACCCATTTATTTTATATTTAATGTCGAACATTTTTAAACTTCTTAAAAAACAGTTCAATCCCGAAAAAGGATGAATTGAATGTTTTGATCAATTATGTGTCACCGAATATTTTTGAAAGTATTTGCAATTGTATATCATTTGAAGAAGCTATAACAACTCTTGAAGAAAGCTTTATAAAACCTCAAAATGTAGTACATGCACGTTACTGCTTATCTAAAGCAAAACAAACCCATGGAGAATCAATTGATCAATTCTATAATAAACTAAAACGGCTAAGTTTACCATGTAACAGAGATTGGAGAATACTTGGATAATAGAGGTAGTGAAACTTCCCACATAGTCGGTGACATAAATATCGATATAGCATCTGAGAATGACTCGTCGGTTTCAGAGCGGTATCTAGATTTTATGTATGAGAAGGGTTATATGCAGATGATTAATAAACACACCAGAGTAGTGATAGGGGGATCTAAGACATGTGTAGACCATATTTTTGTAAGAACGGGTGGTGACATTAATATGGCACGCCCAATAGTTCTTGATTATAGTATAACTGACCACTATCCTATAATGATAATTTATTTAGCTCAAAATCTAAACCGAGCAGGCATGATAACATGAGGGCGAATAAAACAAAAATTAACCAAGATATACTGCTAGAGAGACTTATAGGTGAAAAATGGAATCAAGTTATCAATACAATAGATGTCAATGATGCAGTGAGTGAATTTTACAAGATTCTAAAGAATCACATGGATGAGTCCACTACTGTAACACCTGTAAAAGTTAGATCTAAGCTACGGAAAATAAAGCCCTGGATCACACAAGGACTGGTAGTGTCAATAAGAGCTAAAGAAAAACTATATTTACAAGCTAAGAAAAATCCCAACAATGTTTCACTGAACAATTATCTTAAGAAATTTCAGTCAAAATTAAAATCATTGATAAAGGAAGCTAAGCAGAAGTATTATCACAATAAGATAGATAGAACACATGGGGATACGAAACATATTTGGAGGGCTACTAATGAAATACTAGGTAGAGGGGTGAATCGAAATGATATAAAAAACATTAATGTTGGGGATAATGCTTTGAATATGGATGAACACGGAACGGAAATAGTGAATTATTTTAATCAATATTATATTTCCGTTGGAAAAACACTGGCTGAATCCCTACCACAGTATGCTGATGAGGTAGATGAATTGCCGGTAATTACCAATCAGAATCAGCAGTTATGCAACTTTAGATTGATTACTGTTAGCGAAGTTGCAGCACTCATTAATAGTCTTAAAGCGGGTGCCAGTCCAGGTGAAGATAATTTGAGCACAGATTTTCTGAAGCAAATTAAAGAGTTCATAGCTGAACCGATAGCACATATTATAAATTTGAGTATTGCAACAGGAATTTTTCCCAATAGTTTCAAAAGTTCAATTGTTAAGCCAATATACAAGGGAGGTAGTAAACTGGAAATGGTCAATTATAGGCCGATTTCCCTTGTGTCCAACCTTGCCAAGATTCTAGAGAAACATATTAAAAAGTGTTTAATCGAATTTCTTGAAGAATGTGAAGGGTTATCTGATAAACAATATGGTTTTAGAAGTGGTAGAAGTGCTGAGGAGGCGATAGCTGATTTGACTCATATTCTTTACAATGACTTAGATGAGGGGAAAAAATCACTTGCTGTTTTCTTAGATTTGGCCAAAGCATTTGATACGGTTTCACACCCTAGATTGATAAGAAAACTTGTGGAGAAGGGCGTCAATGGTCTTGCTCTCGGTTGGTTCAGATCCTATTTGGGCAATAGGAGTCAAAAGGTAAGAATAAACAATGTATCAAGTGAGAGTCAGCAGGTAGTCTATGGAGTGCCCCAGGGTACAGTTTTGGGTCCATTATTATTTGTAATATACATTGATGACTTGTGCTCTATGGACCTGGGTGAGAATGTCCATCTGCAGTCCTTTGCCGATGACACGGTTCTGTGTGTAAAAGGCACTACATGGGAGGAGGTTTATAATTTGACAGAAGATAGGTTGGCGAGAATAAAATGCTGGTTAGATGTGAACAAATTAACTTTAAATAGTAATAAAACTAACTTCATTGCCTTCTCTCTTAACAAGACTGGCCAGCCTCCTGCACTGGATTTGCTGCTAAGATCAGGGGATTGTAGGACTGATGGGTGTAGTTGCTGTGTAAAACTTAAAAAGGTTAACTCCTGCAAGTTCCTTGGTGTCACCATAGATCAGAATCTACGCTGGGATGTCCATGTAAATAATATAACTAAAATTATGAGGTATTTGATGATCCAGGTTTCACGGCTAAGGGATCTCCTTCCGAGTAGAGCTATGCGACAGGTGTATATGGGGTTGGTGCAGGCTGTCCTCCAGTATGGCATTGTGGCATGGGGTGCAGCCTTTCATACAACTGTTGAACCACTTAATAGGGCACATAGAATAGTTCTAAGAATAATGTTGAAAAAGGATCCATATTATCCATCAAAGGAACTATTTGTTACAGCAAGGGTTTTAAACATAAAAAAGCTGTACATCAAGGGCTCGATTCTATTCATGTGTAGAAAGAATATTTTTACAATGTTACCTCATGCACATCAAACTAGAAGGATGGTGTCAGGAATGGTAGAAGAGACAAGAAGGGAAACGACCACAGGGCAGCGACATTTCTATTATCTGGCCCCAAGATTATTCAATAAATTGCCGCCAGAATTAAGACAAAAAATCAATCAGAAATGCTTCAAGTTAGAGCTTAAAAAATTCCTTTTTTCTACTGATATTAACTCAGAATTGGCATTGCTTTTGAATGCAGTTTAGTATTGATCCTGAATAAGTACCAGTCTTGGCCTGTACCAGTACCTTTCTCATATGTTATGAGAAATGATTATTATTCTTCTATTCATGTTAATAATTATGTATTGTAGAAATTATTGTTTTCAAAATGTGTAAATGAGTGCATTTAATGTTTGTTTCCAGTACTATGAAAAAAGAAAGGAAGCAATCAGTTTTTGTTTATTGAATCTATTTCTATTATTACTTATTGGCTAAGAATTTGAGATTATATTTCTTTCAATTATTGTTTTATGTGTTAGTATTGTTATATGTAAATATGTTTGAATAGCTTATGCTTGTAAACTACAGCAGTGGAAAGTCAAATTTTTCTTTCTTGTATTGTGTCTATTGTTGTAATGACTCCTCCTCTAAACACGGACTTGTTCCATATTAGAGGGAGTAATTTTCAGGGAATATATTGTAAAATGTACTTTCTGGAAATAAATTGTGAAATAAAAAAAAAAACTTTCAAGCAGTCACGGCTGACGATAACAAAAGTGAATATATCCGAGACGCGTTCATCTCCGGATTAGAATCATCGAAAATCAGACAACATCTTTTCGAAATGAAATCGCTAACTTTGCAAGACGCTATCTCACAAGCACGAATGTTAGAGAATGCTGAAAACATTGCTAAAGAATACGAAACCAGTTCAGAATATGTTAACACAGTCCTAGCAAACGAGAATAAAAATACCGAGAAAACGACTTTAGTCAGTAATTCTTACCAAAAGAAGATTCAATGCAGATTTTGTGGCTATAATAATCATACTGATAATAGCCAATGCCCAGCAAAAGGACAACCATGCCTAACTTGTAATCGAATAGGCCATTTTTCAAAAGTATGCAGAGCACGAAACGATAAAAAAAACCAAATGGTATCTGCCACAGTAATTTCAGCAGCAAATACCAGCACTGACCTCTCAAAATGTCTTGTTCCTATACGTGTTAATGGAATAGATACATTGGCACTATTAGACACTGGGAGCACAGCAAGTTTTATAGATAAGAAACTAGTAGTATAATCGAAGATGAAAACTATGCCATATTCCAATTTGATTACATTTGCTTCAAGTGCCTGCAACACTAAACAACTGAGTGCGCTTTGAGTGAAATATATTTCCAGAACGAAGAATATAATGATTTTCCTTTGATCGTATTGAACAAATGTTGCGCTAGTGTAATTTTGGGACACGATTTTCTAAAGAACTTTTCATCCATCACTTTTGATTTCGGTGGATCTAAAGCAGCACTACAACTGAATGAAGACAATGACGCAAGAAGGCCTACTTATGAAATTAAAAAGTGTGCTCTAGCCCAAGCTACAGTAGAACCTGTCTCATTGTTTCGTGATCTTCAACCGGACTGTCGGCCTATAATAACTAAATCGAGACGACATTCAGAAGAGGATTACTTGTTTATGATGAATGAAGTCAAACGGCTTAAAGATGCTGATATTATAGAAAATAGTCATTCTTCTTGGAGAGCTCAAGCATTTGTTACTTCAAGAGAGAACCAAAAGAAACGTATGGTGATTGACTATTCACAGACCATCAACAAATTCACAAATTTGGATGCCTATCCACTACCACTAATGGAAGAATTAGTCAATAAGGTAGCGCAATATAAAATATTCTCATCTATTGACCTGAAATCTGCCTATCACCAGATACCAATCTTGCATGAGGAAAGGCATTTCACCGCATTTGAAGTTGGACACAAACTGTATCAATTCAAAAGAATGGAGTAGCTGCTTTCCAGAAAGTGATTGATCAAATCATAGAACAAGAAAATTTGACATCATGTTATGCCTATTTAGATGATATTATTGTAATAGAATTGGACTCAACACGAGCTTTATTCGACATTAAATATGTGTCTTAGTAACAGAGATAACAGATTATAAATATTACAGCTGTTTTATCATCACATAGGCATACAAATGATTATTTATTGAAGCTACATATTAGTAGAACTGCGGTTGGCGATCAATAAATTCAAATACTTTTTTTAAATGTATGTATTCAGGGCTACTTTCTTGTATTTATAAAATAGAATTATAGTAGCCTTTAAAAATAAAGGTTTCATAGCCTGACGATGGTGCGATCACCGAGACTTGTAGTTACGTTGCAATTTGTATTCTTGTTTTTTAATATTTTATTTATTTTTAAAAGGTACTATAATTCTATTTTATAAATTCAAATACATAAAATATTGCATAGATAGGTCTATTATATGGAGTATCCCACGAAAGGCGTAACACCCGAAGACTATAAATTCTACATGCAATTTCCACCAAAAATGTTCAGTGAAATTTTCTTATATCGACCTTAGTTTTCGAGATACATTTTTTTATATTTTTGAAAAACTTCAATAACTGGAAAAATATCAGTCAAAATCAAATTCTAAGGTCTTGTTTGGAAAGAGAAGGAAATTCCAATACGATTCATATAATTTGTTTCCACATCCACTGCATCAAAAATCTAGGCAAAGTTTAGCAAATTATTCAAAACAAATCAATTCTTGATTAATAAGTTTGATATTAGCCCCTGATAAATTGCATATCAAACTAGAATAGACTTCCTATTACTTCAATACCTTTTTTTTAACTGATCTCGATAACACTACACAAAATGAAAATATAGAAAAATACAGCTGTGATTTTAGAATATTAAGTTTTGTTTTTGGTCCTACAAAATTATTTCTTTAATATGTGGATATTTCCTATTTTAGTGATAATATGAAATATTTCTTCTATGTTGATTTTGATATGGAGAGAATTGGAGTAACTCCTCACGGCGCGAACAATCGAGAGAGGTGGAGAGGCTTAGTTGGTGCGGCTCAATTACTACTTAGATATGTATGGCAATGGCAGTAAGTACCTAAGTTAATAAGTAAGTATGTTTGGTTTTGAAGCATCAAAATTTAAAAATATACTTTGTGAAAATAGGACTGAAAATTTTGTGAAGTGAACAACTACAATACTTGAACTATTTGGGACTATATGTAACCATAGAGAAACAATAGCGTAAGGAGATATCCCATGGTATAGGGCGTTTATGTCGCAACTTTTACTGTTATCTCAAGCTGATTATTGTCGATTACTGTCGATTTTTAATGTTTTGACGGGGTGAGAGTGTATAAACGGCACAATATGAGAGACTACCAGCGTCACACAGCGTCACGGGAAAGAACTACGTTGACTATGGGCTTGAGATTACAGTAAAAGTTGCGACATAAACGCCCTATACCATGGGATATCTACTTACGCTATTGTTTCTCTATGATGTAACCTTATCTAAATTTGGGAGAGGAATAGTACAAGTTAACCTTATTTTTCTCTCCCTATCATTTTGATGATGAACTTATTGTATGAATCAATAAAGACCAACTTACTTTGTGTCAACCTCTGACAGTTTCTTCTTCTTTTCTTTCACAAGCTTCAAGTATTTTCGGAATTCTTCGGACGCTTTCTGCATACTGAAAGAAACCCAAAATAAATTCAATGTTAGAAAAATTGTTTAAAAGAAATGATATTTAATTTAGGCTCACCTCACACTACCTCGACTCGAACCGTACGACTCCAGTCGAGGATACTCCAGTTTCTCGACCTTACGACTTTCTTGCTCATTGTCACTACTTCAGTTCCATGCTACTCCATTATTAAAATTATTAAAAATGGTTTAATAGTTTGGGGTGGGACTTTCGATACCCATATTAAAAACCTTTTTCTAATACAAAAATTCATCATAAAGACAATTTTAAAGAAACCTAGAACTTATGATAGTAAGATTTTGTTCAGTGAATTTGATGTTAAAACTATACGACAGTTATATCTTAGTTGCATAACAAATACAGTTTTAAATACGAGCATAATTTTCCTCTAGCCGATGACATAAATTATAATCTTAGACCTAATACAATAAGAAAATATGAAATATATAACACCAACTCAGCTCTTCTTAGAAGGCAACTTTACTACATTAGCAGTAAATTCATAAATATACTAGAAAGTGAATTTCCACTTAATAATTTCCGAAATAATAAACACAGAAAAAGAGCCATAGAGGCATGGCTGAAATTGAATTATTTCCAATCGTTGACTTTCATACAATAATCAACTTCATATTATAAATTATATTTTCGAACACATCATACGCTAGATTCAAGTTTATATATTACATCCCTGATTAAGCTGATTTACGACTCACACTGGCGCACAAGGAATCTTCCTTTTGCCTCACCTACTGTACTTATGCATGTGATCATAAATTGAATCTTCATTTTAAAACTATTGTTTGTAATGTAAAGGATATCATTTCATTATTATATCTAATTAAATAAATGTGTGTATCTTGGTTTAAGTGCAGTAGCATATACTTATATTTATTTTTTGTAAAACTTTTTTGTATTTTGTTTTTGGCAAATAAAATTCATTCATTCATTCATTCATATGAGATCCAATTCGTCACTTCTGCGCACATGTAACAAATTTTATAATAATTATTATGAGTATATTATCTTATATAATTCTTATAATTGTCTCATCTAAAATGATAAAACATTGCTTACATAAAACATAACCTCACTTTCATTAAAAATGCACGGTACTACGCAACTCAAGTCGAGGCTCGACCAACATGTCGAGTCAAGGCTCGACTCAGTTTCACAGTCGTGAGGTCGCAGAGACTAGAGTCGACTGGTCTGAATGTCATCATTTGAAAACACATGCTGCGTCGAGAAGGAACTAGAGTCGCAGTCTCTTCTCGACTTGAGTCAGTAGAAAAAAATCATTACTCTGAAGAAAACAGCAGAGCAGACGACAAAACAGGAAACAGCATGCATTGGTTGACAAGAGTGGATGGGTGGTTTGCCAGCGCTGGCCTTCATTGGCCTTTGCTCGACAAAAATCGGAGCGATGGCCAACGAAGGCCAATGAAGGCGAGCGCTGGTAAAGCAGGCATCCACACTCTGGCGCTGGTCGTCATTTGTTGACTCATTGGGCCAACGTGTGGATCCGGCATAAGAGCTGTTATGTCCTGTGTTACTTAAGCCTGGATTTCACTAGTAGAGTTAGTGGTCGAGTAACTGGCATACTAACTCTACCGAGCTAACTCTACTCTACTTACTTGGTCGCGTAACCGTTTTCAGTACAATTGAGAATAGTAGGTAAAGTGTGTTGTCTAGTGAACAGAACTAAACTTAAAATGTCAATACTTTCTAGTAAATTAATACTTTTATAGTTATTTGTGCAACTAGTGCGCAAAGTGACAGTTTGCTGCACCGAAAGAAACGTTTACGCCCGAGCCGTAGGCGAGGGCGGAATGGTTTCTTGAGTGCAGCAGAGGAACTTTGCGCACGTATTTCACATTAAGTTTTTCCTACAGTTACCATTGAATATGAAAAGTGGGTAATTATAGGTAAAATTGCCTGAAATGTATCAAATGTTTTTCTGTGTAATTTTATTATTGATAAAAACCTTAATCCTAAAATCCTAAAGTCCTCGTTGTCCTTGGTTATAATATATAATAGTAATAATTAGCGCGTTGTGCTTGGTTGCACCTCTGCTCACTATAGCAGCCACAGCAGTCACTGTTACCAACTTCATTTTGATTTTGCTGCACTGTTGCTCCATATAACCTACTAAGTATTTTGCGTTGCCATGTTGCAAATCTGGAGTGCAGAAAAATTTTTCCCGCACTAGAGCGGAAAAGTGATTCTTTGCGTTCTGTAATCAGTGCAGCAATGGCCACTTTTCAACGTAACTGTAGGAAAAATAAATTTACTTCTTAATAATAATAACGATACAGCCTGGTTTTTACTAGTAGAGTTACCTATTGGACGAATAACTGGCATACTAACTCTACCGGGCTAACTCTACTCTACATACTTGGTCTAGTAACTGTTTTCACTACAATTAAGAATAGTAAGTGAAGTGTGTTGTCTAGTGAACAGAACTAACCTTAAAATGTCAATACTTTTTAATAAATTAACACGAACTATTAATAACACTCTAATAAATTAACACTTTTAAGGGCCGGTTTCCGAGCTCGGGATTTAGCTAAGTTCTAGACTTTAACTGGCTTTAAACTCTGGAGTCAGAAAATTGGCTTTCCGAGTCAGAGCGTTAACGTAGTCGAGGACTTGAATAGACTCTGGAGTTTAGAGATCACGTTAGACCCTGGAGTTTATAATTTCGCTTTCTGAGTGAAGGGCTTATAAGTCCAGGACTTGAATTAGATTCTCCCCTCTTTCCGAGTCGAGGATTTATCAAAATCGTTAAGTCCAGAACTTAAAACAGCGTGATTTTACACCCTCGACTGGGGTAGGGTTTAAATTTAAGTTCTAGACTTAACTGAGCAAACACAATTCAGTTATTGTTTTGAAGTAGATGAAAAGCCAAATAGATGTCATGGAATACCTAAATTATTTGGATTAGTCCATCTAAATTCATAATTCATAGTTAGCAAGTTTATTTTGGAATAAAATTTTATCAGAATTATATGTAAAAAACTAACCTTATTCTACGACTGACATAACCTAAAAATGTTCAAGAAAAATAATACAAAGATTGCCTTGGAATATATATTCTAATCTGAATGATATTAATCAATGTCATATTCAACATATTAATAATAATAATAATAATAATAAATTATTATTCCATTTTTTTCAAAACAAATACGTTTTCAAACTCAATAGCCCAATGAATTTCTTATTCCAAAATCTTTGGTTAGGATCAATGATCAATAATAGCATAACGTAAAATGAAACGTTTATTCATTCATCTTTCAAAAGTTAGGTTTTGCTTTGAATAGGCCTACAAAGAAATCAAAACGTATTTTTACAAAATAATAATTTGGAGAGCATGCCCATTTGAATTATCCCGCTGCAATCAGCTGTTTTTGTTTTGCTATAATGCCAACAATACAACAGCAAAATATTGTGAATTTCCCTCATTTTTATTGCGTTCAAGTCCTGGACTCAAATAAGTCGAGAACTCAATAGACCCCGGAGTTTAGAAGATAAAATCGTGACTCAGAAAGTCGATTTAGACCCGAGCGTTTATTCAAGTCCTGGACTCTGTAAGTCCAGAACTTATAGATCCCGAGCTTGGAAACCGGCCTTAAATGAATTTCAATAAATTAATACTTTTTAATAAATAACAATACTTCTCAAACTTGATTCCCTACGGCACGACTTACTCTACTAGCTCGAGACTGTTTTCATTAGCATAGTAGTGGTAGAGTAGAGTGAGAAGCGGTCGTGGGGGAAGGCAAGTGGTAGAGTACTATCCCACTCTACTCTACTAAAAACTAGTACTATACCATGACTACTCTACCATGAACGTTTTTCATTGGGAGAGTTGACAAGATAGTTAGTACTTGCCCAGGGAGCTCTACCACTATGGCTCAACTCACACTTACGCGACTCAAGTCGAGAAGAGACTGCAACTCTAGTCTCTTCTCGACGCAGCATGTGTTTTCAAATGGTGACACTCAGACCAGTCGACTCTAGTCCCCGCGACCTCACGACTGTGAGACAGAGTCGAGCCTCGACTTGAGTTGCGTAGTACCGTGCATTTTTAATGAAAGTGAGGTTATGTTTTATGAAAGTGATGTCTCTTCATTTTAGATAAGACAATAATACGAATTAGATAAGCCAATCTATATATATATATATATATATAATATATATATATATATATTATATATATATATATAAGCGAAATGGCACTCACTCACTGACTGACTGATTCACTCACTCGCAGAACTAAAAATCTACGGGACCAAAAACTTTCAAATTTGGTAGGTATGTTCAGTTGGCCCTTTAGAGGCGCACTAAGAACGGATTTGGAAAAATTTCAACTCTAAGGGTGGTTTTTAAGGGTTTAAAGTTCGTCTTTTAGCATGTATATTCCAATCTCTTATATTATAATAAGTTGGAATGTCCATACCATATTATAATATAGAACTATAATCTGGAGATAGTACCTCTTCGAAACAGTTGTTAACTGGTAACTAAATTAATAATTTTGTCAGTTGGCATTAAGTTGAGTTGACTTTGTTAGGTTGGCACCAAGTTGAAGATTGAAATGCATTTATCGCGGAAAAATTGATTGGGCACTGCTACTTCAATCAGAGCTATTCCTGGTAATATTATATGCCAGACGTTTAGTCTGGACCCCCGACTGGATCGTCCTAACATATGATCGTTCTACAAATGAAAAATGCAGGCGAGCGAAGCGAGCCTGCAGATCTCATTCTTGGACGATCCAGTCCTGGCTAGACGGACATGGCGAGCGAAGCGAGCCTGACGGCTAGTATATTTATTTTTATTTATTTATTAATAATCATTACATTACATCAATTTTGGGAATAATCCCATTTGACAGGTAACTTGTCAGTACTAATACTAATCCTAATACTATAATACATACAATCAAAATAATAAAATATTTATTCAGGTATCAAGTGTCAAGTATCTTTATGGATGGTAATGATATACATCATATGTAAAAAAAAAAATCAATTTTCTTGTGAATAAAATTCTGAGATTGCGTATAGGCTTTTCTCTAATAACATTTTTTTGACTGCCTGTTTGAATAAAATGACTGATTCAATGTTTCGAATGTCTGTTGGCAGCCTATTATAGAGTCTCATTCCTGAATAAAAATATATAATAATATATTCATAATTATTAAAAAATTTGTTACATGCAAATTAGTGACGAATTAGATCTTATAATTATTTCAATAAAGTATAATTAGAAAATAGAATAGCGTGGAGCTGAAGTAGTGACAATGATCGAAAAAGTCGTAAGGTCTAGAGGCTGGAAGTATCCTCGACTGGAGTCGTACGATTCGAGTCGAGGTAGTGTGAGTTGAGCCTAACTCTACTAATGAAAACCAGGCTATAATGTGAGTGGAAAGGTGGCGCTCACCTCTTGATGTCAGTGCCAAAGTCTTCGAGGAACTCGACCTTTCTCTGCGCAAACATGAGTATCTGCTCCATGTCGGCCCCCTCCAGGGAGATGTACTGATTGATGACGTCAATCACCTCAGACTCGACAACCGGCGACCTCTGCATTGCCATGTCTATCAACTGCAGGTAGAGTCGCGGGTTCTCCTAATCAAACAAATTAAAAAAACAACGATTGTTTATTAGATATGTTATTAGGTCCTGCAAATTTATTTCTTCAATTTTTTTGTGTAGTTGAGAAGTTGATATTGTGGTAATTATTCATATTAAATAAAAAGACTAAGGAATTGTCAAAAAACACAGATTTTATTGATAGTTAGAAAGACCGGTTTCGGTTGTTACACCATTGTCAATCTCTAATAAACTCTGAAAAAACTAAATATTCTTCCTTTAATATGTGAATATTTCCTATTTCAGTGAAGATGTTACTTCTATTCTTGGTTTTGAAGCATCTATAGTGAGGTCCACGTTATAATGGCAGTGCTTGTTTAGCAATGGTATTGCTATCCTTGTCTATCATTCAACAAAGCGGATAGCGCTATCTCTTTCTCGGTTCATTCTCTTGCCAGATCGTCTTTTAACAATGTAGAATTAATAATTAATAAAAAAAACTTAATCTTAATTATGGAAATTCATCATGAAATCATTGAGAAATATAATTTCTTGCTTAGTATAATATAATTGATTAGTTTAAACGAGAATGAACCGTTAATATTACATCATAAATCTGTATCAGCTATCGTCTATAGAATGCATTGACAAGACAGAGGATCGGCAAAGATGTTCTGCTATCTTTCTCCACTGCCATTATAGCGTGGCCCTCACTATAGATACAGTATGTTATTAGGTCCTGCAATATTATTTCTTAAAAAGGTAAAATATTTCCTATTTTAGTGATAATAATTTGATTTCTTCTATGTTTGGTTTTGAAGCATCTAAATTTTAAAATCTACTTTGTGAAAATAAATTAGGTCTGAAAATTTTGTGAAGTGAACAATTATAAGACTCAACCTATTTCGGACTATCTGTTATCTAAATTTGGGAGAGGGATAGCACAAAGTTACCTTTTTTCTCTCCCTATCATTTTGATGATGTACTTATTGTACGAATCAATGAAGAATAAAGAATTGAAATTTATTCATTGTTGTACAAAACAATATAAACAGTGTCAAGGTATAGCTAACATTTAGAAGAAAGAACCAGTAATAACAAGCATCTGGAATCTTATCAATTCATGCAGATCTAGTGTCTACATAGTCTTCCATAATACACAAATCATAATATACATGAACGGAAAAGGATCAACAGGCCTAGCCCAAAACTGTCCCACTTCTAATTTTAATGGGTCCCTACTGCTAATTTTGATAGAAGTTAACCAATTTAAAAGAACTAGATATCAATTCTAATCAAATTTCGAGTCCAGAAAATACAAACAAAAATTTATAAAAATATTGTCTACATAAGACCCGGTTGCACAACAGCCTGTTAAATTTTAACCGTGATTAATTTCACGAGAACCAATCAGAGAAGGCCTTTTTGATAAGACGGTTTCTCTGACTGGTTCTCGTAGAATTAATCTCGGTTAAAATTTAACCGGCTGTTGTGCAACCGGGCCCAAGTCTTGAAGTTATCAATGTGATGCAGATATAAATGTACTTACCACATCTTTTTCAAGCGCCTTTTTCAATATAGAGACCGCTTTATCGACATTATTCAAACTCTGTAAAGAAAAACAAGGATTAGAAAATCAAATGTCGATGCAAGTAGATGCAACCTGTTGATATTATAGTTATTGCAGTGGAGGAAGACAGAAGAACAGTGTTACTGATTCTCTGTCTGCCTTCTATACACGATAGCTGATACCAGTATAACTGATGTGATATCAACTGTTCATTCTTGTTTAAAATAATCAATTTTTTTATTCCATTCGCCAAGAAAATACCGGGTGCATCAAAAAAATGTATACAACTTTCATAGAAAATTTATTTACCGTTCTACAAAGTTAAATTTCAGGAAAATAGAAAGCTGAAAGTCCAATGTGAATGAAACATAAATAACAAATGTTAATACTGTTCAAATTGGTGACCTGCAGCATCAATACAATATTCTGAGTACGAGTCACCACTGATTCTATACATCGTATCAAAACGTCCAATGAGATTTCTCTACACACTGCTTGAATCTCATTCCAAAGAATGTCTAGGTTACGTGGTTTACGTTTGTACCCCTCATCTTTTACTGTGCCCCACAAGAAGAAATCCAGTGGTGTAAGGTCTGGAGAGCGTGCTGGAAACTCGATTGGCCCCCTGCGTCCTATCCACTGGCCTGGCAAATTTTGATCCAGGTAAGCTCGTACGTCCCTGTGATAGTGCGGCGGAGCACCATCTTGTTGAAAATAAAAATCATCATTACCGTATAATGCACGAATGGCAGGAAATATGGAATCAGCAAGCATTGTTAGGTAATTAATACCAGTTACAGTGCCTTCAAATAGAAAATGTCCAATGAGTCCCCTTGAAGACAAACCTCATCACTTGTAGCTGTTCGAGGCCGACCTGAATGACCTTTATGCACATCACACACTGTTCCATGAACTTCGAATTTGTCTCGTATGCGTGTAATTGTTAATCTTGAAGGTGGTTCTGTATCATACTCCCTTCTCCACTGTCTTTGAACTTCATTTACATTCTCAAACTTCTAGTACCACTTAATAACCTGCTTACGTTCTTCAAAACTCAAACGTACGTCCGCCATGTTGATATTACAAATTCCAACTAACAATATAACATAGAGGGACGATTATGCTGCCACCTGGCGAAGAAATATAACATTAGCCTTGTAGAGCGGTAAAACTACGATTGTTTAAAGTGTGTATACATTTTTTTGAAGCACCCGGTATATTTTCCGTGTTTGTTGCCCGCGCCGTCACCGACTAGTTCAGTTTACTTTTTGACGGTGACAGTGCGGCCTCGTGTAACATAGAGAGTGAGAAACTTATTGAAGAGATACGGAATTTTCCAGTTTTGTACGATCAAAGTGATGAGAAAAATCTCAAATCCGAATATAAGTATTTTTTAAAATATTTGTAGAACTTCATTTCATCATCCATGAGACGAGGAAACAGAGTGTTAATTCTCCCTCAATGGGTCTTAATTTCCAGGCACTCTCCACCCAAGTTCTCTTCCTTCGCCTAATTCATGTTTCCTCTTTTTCTTCTTCTAGAGTCAAGGCAACCATTGCTAAATCACTGTTCCCAAATTTTGAAAACATGATTGAGATCACAAACAGAGATCAGAACAAAGTAGCACAATGTGAAAATCAATGTCAATTTGATATCAAAGTCAAAATCTCATAAAATTTAGCACAATTTGAATAGTTTTCTGATTCTGAAATCAGAACTGAGACACTGCTGCCGCTCGGCTGTCGCCCGAAGTACGTGTGTTCTCCTACCACTATCACCGTGTAGCGGGCTTAGCTCGGTCGTACGTCGGCGCGGACTCGATGCGGTTGAGTCCCGGCATCTAAAGGTGCGTACAGACTTTCGCTCTGCTCCGCAACCGAACGTCACTCCAGCAGAGCGATTGATGATCGACCGGCGAGCAAGAGTGGTTCGACCGGGGAACGCGAGAAGATCTAACATCTTCCGTAACGTTCATGATGGGTGCGTGGGCGGAGCGACTGTGGTTCGATGGTGGTACGAGGGCTGTACGAGGGAGGAGCGTGCTCGGTGCGGGTTGGAAGAGCGAATATGTGTACGCAGCTTAATGTATTCAATTAAAGCCTTCCATCTTATTCAATCTACTTTGATCAATCATACTAAAACTTATTCATCGCTACCGATAAAATAACAGCGTTGCCATATTGTGAGATTGCGACTTTCTCAAATTTCTTTTGTGAGTTGCACGTTATAGAGTGAGTTGCAACTAGCACAGATGATAATCTATACTTTCTGTATATATGACAATCAGATATGACAATCAGTAGTCAATAGACCGTGCCGAACTAAACTGAAAAAAGTGGTGATCAGTTACCTTCCAGCAGAACCTGGCGTACTTGATGGTGAGATTGCTGGTGATGAGCCTGGACTTGGCCGAGGCGGCGATGTAGTGCTCGTAGAGTGCGGCGCATTCGTCCAGGTTGCCCGATCGCCTCTCCAGGTTGATGCGTCTGAACGCCACCTGCATTGAGCCGGGCAGGTTCTTGTCAAGGGTCGCCAGAATTTCTCTAGCTTTTGCTATGTTGCCTGCAATCAAACACACCAAATCAATCAAACTTAAGTGAATGAAAACTTGTCAAGGCTAGTACAAAAAGCGCCAGAGAAACTTACTTATTTGAAAAATTCCCGCGCGGTGAATTGGTCATGTAGAGGGGAAGGAGGGGCGCATCTAGAGGGGGAAGTTCCCAAGTTTATCCTCCCTGAAGTAAATAGCCATCATGCTCTGGTCTAGAGAGCAGCGGGCCTTTGCAGTTGAGAGCTTCTTCTCTAATGGTCGATCACTTGTTGTTGCTACGCTACGTGCTTCCGCTCAATATTTCAAATTCCTCCTCACAGACTCGTTCCTGGCCGTAATTCGATTCTGTCGAGGGTTAACTCATTTCGGTAGTGTGGAAGAGTCGCTAAACCCAGAAATGGACTTCAACAAGCCATCGGAACTCCAGAAAATATCGAAAGAGTGAGGCAGTCAGTTGTGCGTTCTCCCCGGCTTTCGGCTCGCAAACACGCAGCTGCTATGGCAATTTTTGACTTCACTGTTGGACGAATTTTCCATGAAGACCTTCAATTCCATCCCTATAAATTGACTGTTGTTCAAGAATTGACTGAACGCGATTTTGTTGCCCGTCATAATGCATGTGATATGCTGATTAACAACATGCCTGAAGATGCGGTCGTTTTTTTTTTCAGTGACAAGGCTCATTTTCACATGCGATTTATTTATGGGGTTATTTGAAATCCCTGGTTTATGTCGAACGACCACAGTCCATAGAACACCTCAAGAACAACATTCGCGACGCCATTGCCAACATACCATAGTACCATAGATCATGTGGAAAAGATAGCACAAGAAGGTATCCTATGGTATAGGTCGTTTATGTACCATATTTGAACCCAATTTTTTGTCATCTCAAGCCGATTATTAGGGCCCTAATAATACCTAAATTGTCGGGCAAATAAAACGTAAAACATATTGAATCATGCAGAGGCAATTCAATTTTTAAACTTCAAATATTCGTACCTAGACTTTCTTCCCAGACAGCCCAGAAGAGATGCAGATGAGGCTTCTTTTTGTGATGAATTGTGCAGGCTCTTTCATACACATCACTGATCTTCTCCTTCATTTCGGGAGCTTTGTCCTCCAGATAGCGCAAATACTGCAACAAAACAAAACTTACTGATCAGACAAACCATTCAAAAAGAGAAGGGCTCATGTAATTTCAATAAAATAATATAATACAGAAAACCAAACATAAATTAATGTTTACACATTCCACAAATATGTGTATTCAAAGAGGGACATTCATTTTATAAAGTATTTCATATTGTCCAGTATTTGATTTTTTTTTGTTTTTTGTGTTTATCATCTAGAAAGATCAAAACATTTCGAATAATATCAATATACCATTTAAAGGCAAAAGCCTATCCTCCCTAACCTTCCCTTTTGCCTTTAAAACATAAACAAACCTTTAGTTTATGTTCATCTAATTTTAAAGTTCCTCTGATCTGAGGAACTCAATATTCAAAGAAATTATTTTTTAAAATCTATGTTCTATTAATTATAGTCTATTAGTTACTGTTGAGGTGCGTACAGACTTTCGCTCTGCTCCGCAACCGAACGTCACTCCAGCAGAGCGATTGATGATCGACCGGCGAGCAACAGTGGTTCGACCGGGGAACGCGAGAAGATCTAACATCTTCCGTAACGTTCATGATGGGTGCGTGGGCGGAGCGACTGTGGTTCGATGGTGGTACGAGGGCGGTATGAGGGAGGAGCGTGCTCGGTGCGGGTTGGAAGCGCGAATATGTGTACGCAGCTTAATACATAATAATTTATATAATATCGTTCACATAATGTTGGTTATTTCTGTATTTTATAATTTTCATATGATAAAAATTATTTTAATTTGAATGAAAAGGTTGTTAAAAAAGTAAACTGTGAAAAGTGGAACTTACAATACTTTTAAGTGTTCATCATTCACCAAGAAGTTGAACAATATAAACAGAGATTCTACAAATATCACATAAATGGTAAAAAAAGCAAACGTTAATCAATAAATTGAATAAGGAAATAACATAATAATTCATTTTTATAATTTTATTTCATGATAAAATAATCTGCAAAGCATTTTACTAGGAAAATACTAAACATTAATGCTATTTCAATGAAAACAAATTCCTTTTCTATTTTTTCAAAGGAAGATTGATGCAAGACATTAAGGCCCGGTTTTCAAGTACATTCATTAAATCTAATGCACCACTGAACCTATAGATTTGATATAAATTTAATGATCCATTAGATTTAATAAGTGTCCCAGGAGCCGGGCCGTAGACTTGACTTGGTAGATCTATCTAATTAACCTTGGTCTACTTACCCTCATCCAGAAATCTTCATAGAGAGCACAAGCAATGAGACACCGTTCGAACAGTGTTACAATCCTATCCTTGTCCCCTTGTTCCACTTCGTAGTCCAAATAATCCTTCCAATTCTTCAGCTGACATCTTTCTAGGGGCTTCACATGGAAGTATGGCCGTTTTATCTGCAAAAATTGAAAATACACTTGATCAATAATTTCAGTTGTTTCATTTCCACTAATTGTGCCTTAGTTGTTTTTGATATCAATACTATATATTATATAGTATTCTATATATTATATATCTATATATTAGTATATATAGATATATCTATATATTGATAGTTATCAATACTAGGCTAGGGTACATACTGTAGCAAACATTGTAACTGTTGAATTTTCGAGGGATAAAATTTGAATTGAATTGAATTTATGTTGCCCAAATTATAGATATAATAGTACAGAATACTAAACAAACCAGTTTGTTTCAATGGTAGTAGAATGATGCTCTAGTACTTTGCCTAGAATACTAGAGAACAAGTAGCATAGAGAAAATATAGCATAATAAGATAGCGTTTGTGTTCCAAATTTCTCTGTTATTTCAAGCCGATTACTGTCGACTATTGTTACTATTACCTTCTTGGACGGGTGAGAGTCTATGAACGCCAGAAAATGAGAGGCTACCAGCGTATCATAGCTTCACGAAAAATCTGGTGTGGTACACTCACACTACTTTCCTTGCTCATTGATCTATAAGCCTCATTCTTAAACGAGGATAATCTAGGGGAATAACATTATGCCGATTGGCGGCATAATAATTTTATTAAAACTACGATTATACTATTGTTATTGTTTTCAGAGTACATTTTCCTTTGTTTGAATTATGAAATTTAAGGATTTTTTAAAAGTTGTCAAAACAGCTGTTCTACAAATAAAATATCGACGTGTGTTCTTTTGAATAAACTGCTCTACCCACCTACCTCAAGCACGAGAAGGAGGTTACAAAGTAAATTTCTCAAGAATGGGGTGGACCCCCTGTTAGTTTCTCAGGAAGGAAACTCATGCTAGTTTATAGAGCTGATATATAACTATATAGGATATGAATTTGAAAAAATCGGTCAAGTCATTTTTGAGAAAATCGTGAAAACATGTTTTTATTTTGCGATTATCCGCCATTTTCTCAAGAATATTACGGAGCTCCTGCAATTTTCCAAGAAATGAGACTCATGTCAGTTGATAGGGCTTATAAATAGCTATCTAGGGTATAAATTTGAAGAAAATCGTTAGAGCCGTTTTCGAGAAAACCGTGAATAACTTGGTTTTTTAGTGATTATCCGCCATTTTTCACAAAAATATTACGGAGCTCCTGCAATTTCCCAGAAATGAGACTCATGTCAGTTGATAGGGCTTATAAATAGCTATCCATGGTATAAATTTGAAGAAAATCGTTAGAGCCGTTTTCGAGAAAACCGTGAAAAACATGGTTTTTAGTAATTATCCGCCATTTTTTTCCGCCATCTTGAATTGAATTTTATTGAATTTCTTATTGTCGGGTCCTCATGGTATAAGGACGTTAAGTTTAAAATTTCAAGTCAATCGGTTGATTAGGAATGGAGTTATCGTGTTCACAGACATACACACATACACACACACAGACCAACACTCAAAAATCATGTTTTTGGACTCAGGGACCTTGAAACGTATAGAAAACTTGAAATTTGGGTTCCTTAATTTTTTTTGGAAAGCAATACTTTCCTTACCTATGGTAGTAGGGCAAGGAAAGTAAAAAGAACTAGCCTATGTGCTAAATCGGCTTATACAATGACATTTTTGGAACATACAAACCCTATAAAATTGAATATCGTATGCTATCTTTTCTCTATGCTAGTAGAAATTGATAGTTTTTTTCTGTAAATATGATTACTGTAATTGACATTCTATAACTTTTGTCTATAATGAGATTTCCTTCACTCTATTAAATGAATAATAACAGTTAACCCTTCCACTACCAAGCGGGGTAATTGGACTACCCCAACCCACATTTTCCCCATTTTTTTGTAGATAATGTTGTTGTATTTCATTGAAACCTTGAGTACTTGTTAAAAACATATCACTTTAGTTGTTTTTTCTCATAAAATCATTTCATTCCTCTTATTTTTTCAATTATTAGCAGATTTATCCTTGGGGTAACTCTATTACCCCGCTTGGTATTCCATGTCATGCAATTTTTTGGTATATTCCATCCATTATCGGAATGCATAAGATATAAATTTAATGTCCAATTATCATTTTTTCGCCAAACCTGATTCATAATGATCACTTGAAATCTAAATTTGAAAAAATTGCTTCTCTATAGCCATAATTTAATTATTTGACAACATTTCCCCTACATCTATTTGATAGAATGCTCATGTTTTTTGTCCTGTCAGTTTTTGATTGAAAACATATTTTTCAACAAAAGAAATTTATTTTTAATTATATTAAAAGCTTTTGTAATGCATTTCATAGATGAATTAATGGAAAAAAATATAGAATAAAGATATAAAACAGAAATCTTGTTGGGGTGACCCAGTTACCCCAGTTGGTATTCCGTGTATGTGAAGAAGGTTGGTAGTCCAAGGGTTAACGGAAAAATTCTGCAATATTTATTATCAAAATAAGATCGATTTGAATATTTATCAATAACTAGCAGATAACCCGAGCTCCGCAAGGGTCTAGTACTGGAATCTTGAAGAATTAAAAATAGGCCTATAATCGTCGGTAAATCAAGAATCTATATGAAGAATACTAGTAGTTCTGTGAACAGTAGACCTCACGCAGTATTCTCATCCACATGTAACTGATTGAAACTATAGACCTTATGGAAATACAGTAATAGACTGGCTCCTCCACACATCTGGGTAATCACTTGTCAGCTGATTTATGATGAATAATTCTATAGTCTGATTTTTACTATAATATTGGCGTATGAAGGAGGCTCCTTTTTCCTTTTATATTATCCTTGAAATGCAAAATTTCCAAAAACTTTGTATATACGTCGACGCGCAATTAAAAAAGGAACATACCTGTCAAATTTCATGAAAATCAATTACCGCGTTTCGCCGTAAATGCGCAACATATAAACATTCAAACATTAAGAGAAATGCCAAACCGTCGACTTGAATCTTAGACCTCACTTCGCTCAGTCAACAAGTTCAATCAGTTCAGTAGTTCAGATATGATGATGTTTCATTCGTGTATTTTCCATCTCGTACATGTTTAAGAAGATTCTTTCTTTTATTATATCATAGACAGAACATAGATTACTTCACAACTGAAAATAATTTCATTCAAGTCCTTAAATTATTTGCAAGATAGAATGAGGTAATTCTGTACAGAGTGTTTCAGAAGTAGTGTCGAACATTTTAGGATATTGTTCTTGGATGATAGGAGATTACAAATGACGTATTTTAAGTGTCCAAAACTCAGCGGTTATCCTTATAGCTGCCATTTTGTTTTTTCACTTTTTCGATGTAAATTTTCAAAATGGTGGCCATTTCAAATTTTTGATCGCAAATTTCACGAAAACCGTTCACTTTACAGAAAATTTACAAGAGACAAAAAAGTTAGCAAATTTTATCAAGATTTCAAGGATACTTCATTTATTGAAATTGGTCAGAGAATAACATAGAAATTTATTATTTTCGTATTGCATGCATGACTACTTTTCACAATTTGAACATCAATATTACATTTTAATTCCAATTGTATTCAAGATGAAGCTTTGAAACTCGGTATGGCTCCATATGGCCATCCAGCTGATTTTACAATAGTTTTCAGATGATCTTTTTATGTTCAAGATCATGCATGCTGTACGAAAATAATAAATTTTCGGTTATTCTCTGACCAATCTTAATTAATTAGGTATCCTTGAAATCTTGATAAAATTTGCTAACTTTTTTGTCTCTTGTAAATTTTCTGTAAAGTGAACAGTTTTCGTGAAATTTGCAATCAAAATTTTAAATGGCCGCCATTTTGAAAAATTAAATCGAAAAGTCGTTATTTTATTTTTTAAAGTTGAGTCTTTATAGCATAAATATTCATGCCAAATTTTAGATCAAGTATTTTTACTTTCCTTGCCCTATTACCATAGGTAAGTATTGTAGGAAAGTATAGCTTTCCGAAAAAAATTAAGGTACACCAATTTCTAAATTTCTATACGTTTCAAGGTCCCCTGAGTCGAAAAAACTGGTTTTTGGGTATTGGTCTGTATGTGTGTATGTGTGTGTGTGTGTGTGTGTGTGTGTGTGTGTGTGTGTGTGTGTATGAGTGTATGTGCGTCTGTGTACACAATATCTCATCTCCCAATTGACGGAATGACTTGAAATTTGGAACTTAAGGTCCTTTCACTATAAGGATCCGACACGAACAATTTCAATCAAATGCAATTCAAGATGGCGGCTAAAATGGCGTCAAAAATAGGGTTTTTCGTGTTTTTCTCGGAAACGGCTCCAACGATTTTGATCAAATTCATACCTAAAATAGTCATCGATAAGCTCTATCAACTGCCACAAGTCCCATATCTGTAAAAATTTCAGGAGCTCCGCCCCATCAATGCAGATAGATTCCCAATTATCAGGCTTCAGATACAATTGAAACAAAAAAAATCAAGTGGAGTAGATTGAGCATGAAAATCTCTAAAATTAATGTTCAGTAACATTTTCACCTAAAAATTGAAAATAAGCTTTAAATTCGTGAAAATGTGATTATTCAATTGCGAATTATTGTTGATTCTATAGAATCATTCACTATGAAGAAATAGCAGACCTCATGTGTGTCTCCAGCGTTATTGCCCTGTCACCAGCTGGCTCAAATCTTTGAATAGTAGACTTGAGATGCGCGGGAACACTAGCGTCAGGTGATCAATTTTCATAACGGCAATGAAAGTTGTGTGATTGCGCCACACCAGATTTTTAGATTAGTATTTTATTTTAAGATTTAGCATGTATTTCTGAAATTTGTTTGTTTTCTGTATAAGTTGTTTTTGTTTTTCTTATTATTCTTTATTATTTTGTGTGGAGTGCGGTTTTGGGCAGAGTGCCTGTCGCATCCACACTGATTACATTCACGACAATGTATCTTTTTTTTCAATAAATTGAAATTGAAATACATCATTTCGTTCTTGAGATAAAAAAGTGAAAAAAAAATAAAATGGCAGCTATAAAAATAACCGCTGAGTTTTGGACACTTAAAATACGACATTTGTAGTCTCCTATCATCATGGAACAATACCCTAAAATGTTAGACACTACTTCTGAACACAACCTGTATAATGAGGTTTTCTTCTACGAATGTATTTGGAATGATAGATTTATAAGATTTGAAATTACAATTTTAATGATAGATGATTTTTTTAGAGATCAACTCACCCCTTCTTCGAACGGATGCCTGGCAGATACAGCAGAAATTGTGTTCTTATGCACTTTCCTCCTCATGCAATTATTCTCTCGCGCAGAGCTGTTGTCTCTTCGTCTGCCTTTTTCTACAAACAAAAAAAAAATGTTACAAATTAAAAAACATAGCATAAAAACAATGCATTTTGCTATAGTGAGGTCCACGTTATAATGGCAGTGGAGAAAGATAGGAGAACAACGTTGCTGATCCTTGTCAATGCCTTCTATAGACGGTAGCTGATACAGGTTTATTGATGTAATATTCACTGTTCATTCTCGTTTGAAATAATCAATTATATTTTATTAAGCAAGAAATTATATTTTTCAATAATAGGATAATGAATTTCCATAATGAAATATTTTGTTAATTATTAATTCTACATTGTTGAAAGACGATCTGGCAACAGAGCAAATCGAGAAAGTTATAGCGCTATCCGCTTTGTTGAATAATAGACAAGGATAGCAATACCATTGCTAGTCAAACACAGCCATTATAACGTGGACCTGACTATAGTTCTCACACTCTTAAGCCAGTTAGACACACATCGATTTCTGTTCGTAAGATATTTTTCGCCCCACTTGGATGTAATGAGCTCGTTTACGTGCGTCATATGGAGGCCGAAAGTGATTGTTTTCTGACCAGGCCGGTAAAATTTTTACGGCCCTAGGGCTGTAAAATAACCTTAGAGTCAGCTGATTCTGATTTGATGTGAACGTGTTTACAAAATAGTTTATGAAACGGAATCAGTTTATGCTTCTTGAATTGAATAAAGTTTTAAATATATAAATATATAAATATATAAAGTTTTAATTATAATAAAGATACTATCATTTTATTTGGATGAAATACAAATAATGAGATATTATAAACTATTCAAATTCAATTTTCAGAGTATAATAGAATCTAACCTCAAACCTCCTAGTACAGCGTTCATCATGGAACATGGTGGATAAACGGAATCATTTTATGCTTTTAGAGTTCAATAAAGTATTCTGTAATAATATACTATCATTTTATTTGGATGAATAAAATACAGATAAGATATATATTATAAACTATTCAAATAATTCTATTTTCAGAGTAGGATAGAACTTCTAACCTTAACTTCCGTTGACATTCAGATTGGCCAAATTTCAAGTGTGCTAAAACAGCTGATCAAAAACTTTTAATTCTTTGTGTTTATCATTCAATAATCAAAACATTTATAATAATATCATCTTATTGTCATTTGGAAGAATAAAAAGTATAAACTCAATCTCTTACAATTGAACATAATCTTTTTAGGTTATTTAGACAAATCAGAATAAAAAAATAAAAATACTTGGACAATTTCTTGATATTCAGATTACCTCAGATTTGCTAGAGCTATGACCTTCCACTTTTGCTTTCGGAAGTGCTTATAATAGACAATTATTCTCATATATATATTGTTTCTTTTCCTGTGTGGCGAAAAATAACGTTCTCACCATGGGCAAAAATGTTTTTCCGGTTCTCAATCTTTTCTAGTCCTCGGCCTACGGCCTCGGACTTGAAAACCGATTTCGAGCCAGAAAAGTCCCATTTTCGGCCCTAGGTGCGAAATATACTATTATCGTTCGTATGCATTCTAGCAGATTGAACTTACCTTGACCTTGAAAAAAATCATCTGTTTAATCTAATACAATTTATAAGGACGGCAAAAAATCGTACGAACAAAAATTGATGTGTGTGTAACTTGCCTTACCCAGCCAAACCAGTAATAATCGATAGTAGTCGACAGTTTCTAATCGGGTTGTGTTAACAAATAATCGGCTTGAAACTTGGAACATCAACAACCTATACCATAGGATTTCTTCTTATACCGGTTGCTTCAAAAAGAATGACCAAATTTTAACCAGTTATATTTATTTAAAGAAATTGTGCACACAAAACATTGTACTCACAGAAGTATCAAGTTTATGATGATGTATTATAAGGGCCTGTTTCCGAGCTCAGGATTTAGCTAAGTCCAAGACTTTAAACAGCTGGAATCAGAAAATTGGCTTTCCAAAACGGGGCGTAGTCGCAGCTTTTATAACAGTAGTCGTAGTTTTTATTTTCTCATTTCTATAATTGGAAACGTTTTTCCTTGACGAAATTAGACATTCCTAAATAATTCAAAATAGCTGAAACTTTCTCTTTATTTTATTTTGTGTTCAATTTTCTAGTTTTTCGAAATTTAATTCAAACGTGACTATGACAATGACTGCGACTACGCCCCGTTTTGGAAAGCCAATTTTCTGATTCCAGCTGTTTAAAGTCTAGGACTTGGCTAAATCCCAAGCTCGGAAACCGGCGCTACGTGTTCTATGTGCCCTCTGTTTGAGTCTCGGACGACATCTAGACGGTAGCCAAATTCATCCCAGACTGTTCGCAAGATATCTATCTTCTCGGACTGTAGCTACCGCATCAGTTATCCTGGTTTTCAGCTACTCAATATCAAGTGCTAAGGGAGGAATAACGTTAAAGATCGTATTTATGTTCCTCCCTTAGCACTTGAAATTGAGTAGCTGAAAACCAGGATAACTGATGCAATAGCTACAGTCCGAAAAGACAGACATCTTGCGAACAGTCTTGGATGAATTTGGCTACCGTCTAGATGTTGTCCGAGCCTGAATAGGAGGGCACATGGAGCACTTATAATACATCATCATCATCAACTTGATACTTCTGTGAGTACAATGGTTTGTGTACACAATTTCTTTAAATAAATATAACTGGTTAAAAATGGGTCATTTTTTTTAAACACCCAACTATATTTTCTCTACGGTAACATTCTGAAACCATGATTATTCAACTCTTGTATTATTCAATGTTAGAATAATAGTTATTTGTGCAACTAGTGCGCAAAGTGACAGTTTGCTGCACCGAAAGAAACGTTTACGCCCGAGCCGTAGGCTAGGGCGGAATGGTTTCTTGAGTGCAGCAGAGGAACTTTGCGCACGTATTTCACATTAAGTTTTTCCTACAGTTACCATTGAATATGAAAAGTGGGTAATTATGGGTAAAATTGCCTGAAATCCATCAAATGTTTTTCTGTGTAATTTTATTATTGATAAAAACCTCAATCCTAAAATCCTAAAGACCTCGTTGTCCTTGGTTATAATATATAATGAATAATAATTAGCGCGTTGTGCTTGGTTGCACCTCTGCTCACTATAGCAGCCACAGCAGTCACTGTTACCAACTTCATTTTGATTTTGCTGCACTGTTGCTCCATATAACCTACTAAGTATTTTGCATTGCCATGTTGCAAATCTGGAGTGCAGAAAAATTTTTCCCGCGCTAGAGCGGAAAAGTGATTCTTTGCGTTCTGTAATCAGTGCAGCAATGGCCACTTTTCAACGTAACTGTAGGAAAAGTAAATTTTCATTTTCTTCCACATTTCCATATCTATGCTATAGTGAGGTCCACATTATAATGGCAGTGTACGATTGACAATACTCTTGCTGTCCTTTTCTATCATACAACAAAACAGATAGCACTATCTCTCTTTCGCTTTGCAATGTTGTCTATTTGCCAGAATATTTTATATTTACTTTTGACAGTGACTGTACAAAACTGAACAAAAAATTCTCAGCCGCCATTTTTTTCTTCATTCTATCAAAATACTTCAGTATACAAGTCCTATAATTAATTTAAAATGTATTTTTGAAAGGATGAAATAATTTTTTCGCCCCACTTGGATGTAATGAGCCGGTTTATGTGCGTCATATGGAGGCCGAAAGTGATTGTTTTCTGACCAGGCCGGTAAAATTTTTACGGCCCTAGGGCTGTAAAATAACCTTGAAGTCAGCTGATTCTGATTTGATGTGAACGTGTTTACAAAATAGTTTATGAAACGGAATCAGTTTATGCTTCTAGAATTGAATAAAGTTTTTGCATTAAGATACTATCATTTTATTTGGATGAATGAAATACAAATGAGATATTATAAACTATTCAAATTCAATTTTCAGAGTATAATAGAATCTAACCTCAAACCTCCTAGTAAAGCGTTTATCACGGAACATGGTGGATAAACGGAATCATTTTATGCTTCTAGAATTCAAGAAAGTATTCTGTAATAATATACTATCATTTTATTTAAATGGATAAAATACAGATAAGATATATATTATAAACTATTCAAATAATTCGATTTTCATAGAAGAATAGAACTTCTAACCTTAACTTCCATTGACATTCAGATTCAGATCACATCAGATTGGCCGAATTTCAAGTGTGCTAAAACAGCTGATCAAAAACTTTTTCAAGTGTGATAAACCAGCTGATCAAAAACTTTTTCAAGTGTGATAAACCAGCTGATCAAAAACTTTTCATTATTTGTGTTTATCATTCAATAATTAAAGCATTTATAATAATATCATCTTATTGTCATTTGGAAGAATAAAAAGTATAAACTCAACCTCTTACATAATTGAACATAATCTTCTAGGTTATTTAGACAAATCAGAATAAAATAAAAAAATACTTGGACAATTTCTTGATATTCAGATTTGCTAGAGCTATGACCTTCCACTTTTGCTTTCGGAAGTGCTTATAATAGACAATGAGAATAATTATTATTCTCATATATATATATATATATATATATATATATCTATATATATATATATAATATATATATATATATATATATATATATATATATATATATATATATATATATTGTTTATTTTTCTGTGTGGCGAAAAATTACGTTCTCACCATGGGCAAAAATGTTTTTCCGGCTCTCAATCTTTTCTAGTCCTCGGCCTACGGCCTCGGACTTGAAAACCGATTTCGAGCCAGAAAAGTCTCATTTTCGGCCCTAGGTGCGAAATATACTATTAAACATTACCGTATGAGAAACACAAATTAAAATACCTGAAATTACATTTTAAAAGTTGATAACTAACCATCCTAGACTTAATCCATGCTTCAGTTGGCCTACCCATATAGTTTAGACCTACTCGTACCGGTATAAATTATATTGAAAAGTTATTTCAGAAATTCAGATCGGTGTATCACAGCTTTTTAAATTATCCGCCATTTCAGGTTTGTATAAAAATAAAAATCTGATCTCAGTTATGGAAGCAAATTTTTTAATCAAATTATGAAAAAGTATATTTTCTTGATTAATTTGACATTAAATTGATTAGTTTATCAAGGAAATGATAATTATTATTGGATTAAATTTAATGGGATGAATTGAGTAACAGTCAGTGGCAAAATGGAGAGGATTGGCAACGTTTTTCTCCTATCTTTCTCTACTGCCATTATAACGTGGACCTCACTATAATGAAACATCTAGATTTAAAAATCTATTTTGTGAAAATAATTAAAGACTGAATATTTTGTGAAGTGAACAACTACAAGACTTTAACTATTTCGGACTATATGTACCGAATACATAGGGCGTTTATGTCGCAACGTTTACTGTTATCTACTGTTAACATTGTGATACATTCTGTGATTCATTTAGAGTATAAAATCACCCTTCAAAATTCAAAATTTTAAATCATCATTCCTGGACCGAAAATCAAGTAACGAAGCAGTGTGTGATTACATAACCTTATCATTTGGACAACACTAACATTTTATCAAAATTTTCAGAGAGAAATAGTACAGGCTCAGCCTAGTTTTTCCTCCAATGTCATAATTGTATTATGATTATAGTATTTTATACAATAAATAAATAAAATATCTCAAGCCGAAAGTTCATGTAATTCTTTCCCGTGAAGCTGTGTGACACTGGTAGTCTCTCATATTGTGCCGTTCATACACTCACCCCAACAAAACAGTAAAATTCGACAATAATCAACAGTAATCGGCTTGAGATAACAGTAAAAGTTGCGACATGAACGTCCTATACCATGGGATATCTACTTACGCTATTGTTTCTCTACGGTGTAACCTTATCGAAATTTGGGAGAGGAATAGCACAAGGTTACCTTATTTTTTCTCTCCCTATCATTTGGATGATGTACTTATTGCATAAATCAATAAAGAAGCCTCTTTCTCAAAAAAGTCTTATCTGATTGGTTCTCGTGGCATTTAATCATGATTAAAACTCAACAGGCTTTTGTGCAACCGGGCCATAATCTATTAATTTTATTTTGTACATAAATAATTATATAATTCACACCAACGCACTTTCTATTACCCACGAAAAGGCAAAAATCCTGTGGGCATCATTCAAAAGAAATAAATACATCCGAAAGGATTTCTCAGCCAATAAAAGCCATAAGCATGAATGAATGAATCAAATAAAACTATTACCTTTTCTAGCTCCACAACGTTGCCAGATCGTTTTTTTAACAATGTAGAAATAAATAAATGTATAATAAATAAATTTATTTCCTTTAAAAAAATACAAACAAGGAATTAAAACATAAAAAGTACAAAATATCTAGAGTACAATACAATAGGTCTATAAAAAAATATAGAATTTAATTCTATTGGAAATTAACCTACTCAACTATGGGAAACCCATGTACTAGAGTAGGTGAAATAAATTAACAAAATATTTATCTCGATTATTAAAATGTATTATTTCAATGAATAAAATATAACTGATTAAACAAGAATAAACAGTTAATAATACAGCAGCTTATACCGGTATAAGCTATCCTCTACAGAATGCTGTGACAAGGCAGAGAATCGGCAACACTGTTTTCTTTCTCCACTGCCATTGACATTACGATAGGTAATTTTTATCCGACGTGTAGTTATTTTTCAATTAATAATTATGTTCGTTAATTACATTTAGAACATGAAAATTCTTGACATGCTTAGGAACTTGTATGTAGCAGCGTGAAAACAGTATTAAGTTTATATATAGCAACATAATCCTCTCTTTATGAACAAGCAAAACTATCTTTAGTAAACGTCAGAATTTTGTTTAGCGGCTTTAGAGTAAAAACCTGTTAACATTTGAGATTAAAAGCGAACTAGGATGATGAAATATCATCTTAAAGTTCATAATATTAATCCTATAACAGTACCCATGTATTGATATTCAAGAGATATATTTATAAATGTGATTATTATACTAACTTGTCAAAATGAGTAGTGTATGCCTGCGTTGGTATGGTGAGCAATTTGTCATAGAGCTGAGTGACATTGTGAACATTCTTCAAATCAGCCTCCCACTTGATAAAGCTCTCCCAGAGACGGTCCGACCTGAAATGCATCATAAAACCTTCTTAGATTAGTCAGCTGTGCGTTCGAGCTCTTTTTCATTGGAAGTTCAAAAAAGAGCTTCAAATTCCAACAAAATACTTACCTCTTTCAGACGCCTAGTTGAATATTGAAACAGGTTTACTGAAATTCTAGAATTATCCACGACAGTTAGACGTGATAGATTGTTTTTAACCGAGTTTTCTAATAGTTTCACCCGCAAGCGTTAAATTAACTAGTTTCACCCGCAAGCGTTAAATCAACTATCAGTTGAAATGACTTCCAGACAACTAAGCCTCACAGTTCTGGTGCAACCAAAAGGCTCTTCCAAAAAACCATGATTTCGACCACCCACCAAACAAACCTGACTTGGCACAAGTAACTTATACCTAAGTAGTCGTCATCTCTCATCATCATCCCTCTCACTCATTACCCACGCACAAGCCTAAGAGCTTATGTGGGCATCACCCTCAGTATTATTATTATATCATTTCCCCAAACTCATTACTTTGACGGCGATTTTCCCCCAAACTCGAGACGAGACTCTGAGGACAGAACTTCCGAATTAACGAGGAGCTCCAAAACAACGTCATAGCACACTTTCAACTCATTTGAGGACAGCATTCAAAGAGGATTTTGGTAGGCTGATCAACTAGTATGACAAATGCTTCAACCTTCACGGCAATTATGTTGAAGTATAATCATAGGTGTATATGAGCTAGATAGATTTAATTCTTTTGCTATCGGACCATACAGACATCAGCAACGTCCGTAAAATATTCATAACACTTGACACTCAATTTATTATGTGTGAAAAACTCCTCCAAAGAATATTTATTTATTTAGTACAGTTGCATTTTAGGAAATTATCCTTATCTTATTGCATGCAGAAGATTAAATAGTAATTTGCTGAACAAAGATACTGGATAATTTTGATTCCAGTCAGAGAGACTGGATATTAACGTTCAGTGAAAAAAATGTTATTATTTTATTTTGGTCAATTGGAGGTTAAAAAAATTGTCCTCATGAAATAGAAGATATAAATGAAATAGAAATAGAAGTGAAAATAAGATATATATTCTACAGATGGAAATTAACCAGCAATTAGGAGGTACTGGGTTCGATTCCCGGGCTGACAAATATTTTGTGTATAGTAGCGCTCATCGAATTTCCATCTAGCTGTTTACCCTGTTGTCAATATTTGTAGTAGCAGAAGTCTTCGGGGTGATTTACAGCATTCAATTGGGATCTTCGTTCAATAATAGTTGGATATTTCATTTTAAATTAAATCAACCTAAATTAAGTTTATCAGAGATTGACAATGGTGTAATAACCGAAACCGGTCTTTCTAAGTATCAATAAATCTGTGTTTTTTTTGACAATTTCTTAGTCTTTTTCGTTTAATAAGAATAATTACCACAATATCAACTTCTCAACTACACAAAAAATATTTCATTATTCAACTAGTAAGTTAATTAAGGACATTCACAATTATAATTTCAACAGATTTGATAAACGGGTTGGTTGAGAGGAAATCAACTGAGTGAGAACATCCATTTATATCTCATAGATTACAATAATATGGGTTAATAAACTACACAAGGGCTACGAATAAACTCAGTGATCCACTGTTGATTAAAAATCCATTTTGGGATCAATTCTTCATATTTTTCTTTATATTCTTCTATTATTTTCCATCTCAACAGTTTAATTCTTCTAGTAAAATTGAGTAGCGAACTGAGCCTAAATATTCAAAAAATTGCCTAACTAATCCAATCTTCAATTTTTTCATCTCAACAATCAATTATTTTAGTAAAATTGAGTAGCAAACAAAACCTAAATATTGAAAAAAAAATGATTAACTCATCCAATATTTAAACGGGATAAGTTAATAGTTAATTGCTTTCCAAGAGGTTAAAGAATGAATGACACATTTTATCATTCTTGCCGTCAACTTATTTTTCATCAGAAACTGACACAGCATCAACCACTCTCATATTTGAATTTAAAAAAATAAATATTATAAGCAAGACATGATAGGTTCAACAAACCTGTCCCCAAAAAAAGACAAAAAAATGATTTCTTGAAGTCAAAATATTAATAATGAACCAAGTAAAAGTATTATAATAATAGAATAAGAATACTTTTGTATACTTCATTTATTTATGGTTGAGATACAATAAAATATATCATGTAGCATTCTATTTATCACTACATAACTAGTTGGCTCAACCACTACCTCCGTAAATAGTTTACGGAGGTAGTGGTTCAACTCTCCAGAGCCATCTTCAAGTTGAAACTAATTGTGTAGTGATAAAATGAAAAGGTTCTTGATATCTTTTATTGAGTTTCAATAACCTCAGTACCCCTAAAAAGACAAATGATTGCTGAACAAAGTTACTGGATAATTTTAATTCCAGTCAGAGAGACTGGATAATAACTTTCAGTGAAAAAATATTCTATTATATACATTAGTCTTTTATTTATGGTCAATTGGAGGTTGAAAAAAATTGCCCTCATGAAATAGAAGATATAAATGAAATGGAAATAGAAGTGAAAAAAGATATATATTCTAAATATGGAAATAAACAAGCAATTAGGAGGTACACCATTATTAATGGTGTAAATCAAGAGGTACGAAAACCGAAAAATGTATACAAATAAGAATACAAATTCACAAGTGGAACAAACTTATTTATAGAAAAGGTTGACAACATTTCTAAAATATTTTCGAAGACATACAGATGTATACAAATTTGTCAGAAAGTGAGTTTTCAACACATAGTTTGGCGTACATTTATATCATTTCTCAAATAAAATATACAATGGAAAACTTCGAGAGACACAGCCATAAGCAATGAAAACTTCGAGAGACACAGTCATGAAATTTGAGTACTTATTTTTAATCATTAATAGTTGAGTATGATATTTTTAGTTGTCAAATAAATAAAATGGGAAAACTTCGAATGATACAGAATTAAACATGAAAATTGAGAACGTTTTTATTTAGAGCTATTTACATCTAGTCTTATATTTCTAATAATTATTGATGTAAATAGAATATTTGGCAATACTTCCCGTACCTAAACTCTAATCCACAAGCGTCAAGTGCTTTTTGAAATTGTGAACGGATGAAATCCTCTTGGTTGGGATAGGTGGCTTTGCAGTAGTTTAAGTAATGAATCCACAAATCAATGCTCAGCGGTATCGCCTTAAGACCTCGTTCGAAAACCTGTAGACACTCGAATCCTTAATTTATTGCTTCAAAAATCATCACTCTTCCTACCAAATACATGAAAAAATCAATCTATCACTTCAAAGTATCATAGATATATCACTCTTATAGCATACATGATAAATGATATCATATAAATAGCTATAACACTCATATTCTAATCTTTAAAATCTTATATCACGCTCAAGCCTAGAAACAATCGTCATATCACCAAATAGATTAAATATTAATATCTTACAGAATAAATAATTTACTTACTGATATAACAAGGTATATGTAAACATACATAACACTCTTAACACACTAAGAAATACATGACTAGATCATAAATATAGTAAGTTACTTTTTAACTAATAATACTCTTAAAACTATTGCAATATAATGAAGAAGGACATTTTGAACTTTTTTAAACTAAATAATACTAGAAAAACGTTTTTTGTACATCAGTTGATGAAGCTTTCAATCCCCTAAAGAGCGATATTATCATCTACCTTAAACCTAGTGCTAGAAAACATCTTGATACCTAACGATGAAACATTTAATTGTTAAAACATAGATATTATCCATTTATTTCAATAGCAAACAAAAATAAGGGCATATGTAATTAAAGTTATCATCTTAAACTAAGGGCTAGAAATGTTTTAAACATAAATTTATTGATCCTCCAGAAGAGGACATTACTATCTCAAACTAAAATCTAGAAAAGAAACCAATCAAAAATTTTTCACATCAACATTGATGCAATATTGGTGATTCTCCATGAAGATACCGGGACCAATTGATGAAAAAACTGCGAAATTTTCTGTTTCGATGCGTGAATTCTTCTTAAATCTAAAATACAACAATAAACTAAATCTAAACATACATAATTCAGGCTACTCACATTTGGATGTAACCAAGTCAACTAAAATCTAGATATACTAAAACTAGAAATCACAATACAATTGTCAACTTGTTGACAGTGATTATGGAAATGATATATCAATAAGTAAATGAGCTTATAACTATTCGAAGATGTGTACTGAAAAATATACAATAAATTTTCAGGTTTAGATACAATTATACTAATTAATATACAGTGTTCCAGTAATCAAAATAATCTGAAATCAAGCAGATGCAACTTATAGTAAATGTATAGTTTCACAGCAAATTGTAAAATCCAAAATACATGATTGTGATTCATTTCTTCAACATATAGTAAATATATAGTTTCACAACAAATTGTAAAATCCAAAATACATTATTGTAATTCATTTCTTCAACTTAAACAATAAATTAGAATGTATCAGTATCTGCATTACAGACGACAAAAATACTGTCTTCATTTCTGATAAATTATTGTTTGTTCAAGTGATAAATCATACTTACTTCTAACCAGTCTCCCACGTCAATAATTTCAACCAAGGAGGAAAATTACCAAAATTCCAACGCCATGAATAGCTGTAAGAGAGATATTAATGCACACCTAACCTAAGCTAAGCTAACAAACCCTGTTAGAAAATCGATATTATAATAGAATAGACTGAAAAATAAAACACGGAGCAATCAAGTATGAACTACCTCAAGTTGGTTCAAATAACAGGTGATTAACTTAATTAACTCAATTTTAAAATGAAAATAATATGAACATATTCATAGTTAAATTTTTAAGGAGATAATTCAGTAGCTCCTGAATTGAGCAAATCAATAAAATAATGAACTATCTATAGTGAGGTCCACGTTATAATGGCAGTGGAGAAAGATAGCACAACAACGTTGCCGATCCTCTGTCTTGTTGATGCCTTCTATAAACGGTAGCTGATACAGGTTTATTGAAGTAATATTAACTGTTCATTCACGGTAAGTATAATTATAGAGAAACAATAGCGTAAGTAAATATCCCATGGTATAGGACGTTCATGTCGCAACTTTTACTGTTATCTCAAGTCGATTACTATCGATTATTGTAGATTTTTACTGTTTTGTTGGGGTGAGAGTGTATGAACGGCACAATATGAGAGACTACCAGCGTCACACACCTTTTTGGGAAAGAAATACGTGGACTATCGGCTTGGGATAACAGTAAAAGTTGCGACATAAACGCCCTATACCATGGGATATCTACTCAAGCTATTGTTTCTCAATGGTATAATCAATTATATTTTATTAATTATTTCATAATTAAGATAGAGTATATTGTCAATTAATTATAAATTCTACATTGTTAAAAGACGATCTGGCAACAGGAAAGCGAGAAAGAGATAGCTCTATCCGCTTTGTTGAATGATAGACAAGGATAGCAATACCATTGCTAATCAAACACTGCCATTATAACGTGGACCTCACTATAGATTTTTGAGAGGAACCTATAAGTGGTTCTTTAAAGTTCTCTCCCTTTTTTGAAAAAGAAATAGCTGAAGGTACGCTTCTCTCTCTCACTCTCAATAATTTCAGTAATGTTTTTGTACAAATGAAGAATAAAAAATAGTTTGAAATATGTTATTTTTTTAAACTCAAGGTCTATAAATACAGGTCATGACACACTCCATTGATGCATTGCAAAATCGCCATTTTATGGGGTTCCAGTTCACCAATTTTCAAATTTATCAGCTGCTATTATTATAGATTGAACAACATAATGTGTTATTTTGTTATATTGTTCAAGGGATATTGCTTGGCTTTGAATTGTAAAATAAATTGTTACGACAGAAATAATAATATTTAGATTCCAACTAGGAACTGAATTGTTGATTTTTAGATTTAATTAATCGGGAACTTACAACTCTTTTTGAAGTTGGCCTAGCATATTTTTGTCTTGTTCCAATGCCTTATGAATCATAATCCTTAAGTTACAACAATAAGACAAATTTTTAATAATAAATTAATTAATAATTGAAGCATTTATTATTGAAATTTCATCATTAAAAAATTGAAAACCTGAATTCACATATTATCTGCATTGAATTAGATTGGATTTTCAAATGTACTGCCATAAAGACCCCATAAAATGGCCGCTCCATAAGGAACATGAGTGTCATGACCTGTATTTATAGACCTTGTGTGAACTGAACAAAAAGATAACATATTTTAAACTATTATCTTATCATCCAGGAGGAGTTTTGATGCAGAATAGTTTTAGATTTTCACTGACCTCTTCACTCTTCTTCTTATTGCCTTTGCGTTTTTCGTAATCAGCATATTTTCGCCAATAGCCATAACAGTAGGGATAGTGCGAGAGGAATGCATCATAGGCTTCCCTTGCTGCTTCCACATCATTCTGAAAGAGTACAAGAAATTATGAATAATATAATTCAAATGATTTAAAGCATAAAATACCGGGTGACCCAGAATAACGGCAACTTTTAAAAATGCCATAAAACATAAGTGGGATAGGCAGAAATGATTTTATTTAAACTAATGTGAAGTTCAAGACTTGACATTTGAGAATTATTAGTAACATCTATCACTTTTTGATATTCCTGTACTATTAAAAAAGCAACTTCTGTTTATATTTAGATGTTTATATGTTTGTATTTCACCGGATCTCGAAAACGGCTCTAACGATTCTCACGAAATTCATAAAATAAAGGTTTATAATATGAAGATTCGATTGCACTAGGTCTCATCCCTGGGAAAACTCGCTGAAGGACATTAAAAAGATAATTATTATTCATCCTTGGAAAAACAGCTGATAATAATTATTTCGTCGTCTGTTGGTGATGGAAGTGAGTGAGCGAGTTCATGAGTGTGGGACTGTGTCAAAATTATGACTCAGCTGTTGAACTTTTGTAATCATTCAATCAGGTACTTAGTGCCGGTTGCAAAAAAGCCGGTCTACTTTAAATCCTGATTAATTCCAGTAGATCCATCTTTTTGAAATGGTCTTCTCTGATTTGATTCACGTGAAGTTAATCAGGATTAAAATTTAACCGGCTTTTGTGCAACTGGGTCTTTGTGGGGAAATTTTTGCATTCCTCTGGGAATTAATCTCAATTTACTGTGATTAGATAGAACATTTCTGTATGAATGTTACTATAATTTCTTCTTTCGTAATAATTTTTTTATGCTTTTGTACTCCAGAGCGAAGCTTGGTCCCCGATATTTACTTCATCAAGATGGCTTCCTCCTGCACGAATACACTCTTGAAATCTGTGTTGAGATTCCTGAACGATTGTTGCAACATTTCAGCTGGGATAGTGATAATTTCATTCTGAATTGTCTGTTATAATAATTCAACCACAGTTAATGGTCAAGTTGTGAAAACTTGATTTTGAAATAGCTCCACAAACAGAAAATCGCAGATGGAAAGAGCCATGGATGGGACAAGGAAACGCAACCTAATCGTGAGATTACACGGTTACCTCACTCGCACAGTTGCCATTAACTGCCGTACAGTGTGGATTTAGCTTACAATTTGATCAATAATATTGAATTGATTAAATATTAAAACAGAATTCAAAATGAAATCCACGATATCCCAGATGAGATATTGCAGCGATCAATGAGGAATCGTCAACACAGATTTCAAGAGTGTATTCGTGCAGGAGGAAGCCATCTTAAATAAGTAATTGTTAAAAAGTGATAGATGTTATTAATAATTCTCAAATAGCAAGTATTGAACTTTACATTAGTTTGAATAAAATTATTCTTGCCCTTCCCACTAATATTTTATGCCGTTTTTTGAAGTTCCCGATATTCTGGGTCACCCTGTACTTATACACATAAATAATAATAAAGAGTGGTGCAGAGGAAACGCATGTTTTTCGAACCGATAGTACTCGGCGATAGGAGGGGGTATTGCCCTTGAACGAATGTTGGCAGGCGGCCCATACTATGCCATTTCAGTCGCTATGGAGCGTTGGAACGTACAACATAGTGTGTTCGCTGTCAAACAGTTTTTCAGAAACAATGAATCTGTAGTAACAGTGCAACGCTTTTCCGTCAATATTTCAGAGTTTGGCGTCGAGGTGCAATGCCTGATCGAAATACTGTACTCTGATGAGTTGCAGCGTTTATAAGTACTGGTTTTGTGATGAAAAAGAAACCACCTGGTCTTCCTTGTTTAGTTTGTACTCCGGAAAATATACATGGAGTTAGAACGGCAGTTATTACTAGTCATTGTCGATCGACTAGACGACATGGTCTTAGGACTAGACGACACTGACTCGGTCTACATTTTCCGGTTTACGAACTGAACGGGGAAGACCAGGTGGTTTCTTTTTCATCACAGAACCAGTACTTCTAAACGCTGCTACCCATCAGAGTACAATATTTCGATCAGGCACCGCACCTCGACGTCCAACTCTAAAATATTAACGGAAAGCGTTGCACTGTCACTACAGATTCATTGTTTCTGAAAAACCGTTCGACATCGAACACACGATATTGTTTGTACGTTCCAACGCTCCATCGCGACTGAAATGGCATAGTATGGGCCGTCTGTCAACATTCGTCCAACCTCTCCCATCACCGAGTACTAGCGGTTCGAAAAACATGCGTTTCCTCTGGACCACTCTGTATAAATATTTAATAATTTGATTGCATGGGAAGAAATGTGGTATTTCTCTAAAATTGAAAGAGAACCATCAATGGTATTTACAACATCAACGTCTTAGGCTCAACTCACACTAACGCGACTCAGGTCGAGACACGACTCGACTCTAGTCAAGAGCATATGTTTTCAAATGGGTGACATCGCGGAGACTAGAATCGACTGGTCTGAGTCACCATTTGGAAACACATGCTCTCGACTAGACTCGAGCCTCTTCTCGACCTGAGTTAGTGTGAGTTGAGCCTAATTGTATAAATAGATATTCAATACAACATACACAAATATTCAGGGTATGATTACATGGAATGTGAACGAGTGGTAATGCATTATATATTATTATTTGTTTATGACCAGTTGCTCTAGTCCAATCATATCTATATTACAATTTGTTATTGTATAGATGAAATTATCTATACTATAATAAAGGAAAGAACTGGCTTATACACGTACGGGATAGGAGAATTATGTTTGACGCATAATCACGTCTGAACTACTTGACTGATTAACTTGAAATTGTGCATATAGTTTCTTAACCAACCGAGGATGGGTATAAGCATAGCCACCTCTACTACAAGGCCCCGGCCTACGATATTGCAACGTCGCAGTGTAGGCCTAGAATCTAATACGTGATTGGTGAAAAAGATCAGCTGGTATTTTTTAAATCTTTTTCACTAATCATGTATTAGATTCTAGGCCTACACTGCGACGTTGCAATATCGTAGGCCGGGGCCTTGTATTAGAGGTGGCTATGGTATAGGCCTATTTTCAATTCTTTAAGATTCCACTCTATCAAGTTTCCAGTTTGTCAAGTTTTAAAATATACCCTTGAGGAGCACAGGTTTCCTGCTAGTTCATAAATAAATGATAGATCTTTTGCGCTGTTAAATATTGGATTGTTGCTTATATTTTAGAGCTGCTTCTTAATATTTTAGTTACTTCTATAATGTGTGCATGTTTGTTATAAATGAATGAATACATAAATCCTAGTCCACACTCTCGCCAAGTAGCTGGCCACCCTGCAATGTGACCATTTATGGATGCTCGGCTGGCCACTCGCCTTCGCTCGACAAAAATCGGAGCGATGGCAAGCCAAGGCCAGTGACGGCGAGCGCTGGCAAACCACCAATCCACACTCTCGCGCTCGTCGTCTTATGTACGCATTGGGCGAAAGTGTGGATGCGGCATAACATATGAATAATAAAATAAGATGAGAATGCTTACTTCTTGGTCGACGTATTGCAACAAATAAGTCCATCCTGTGAAGTCTGACGAATCGTCTTTCACTGCTTTCCAGTACTTTTCCAATTCCGGTAGTTTGGACGTTTTCACCTGAACAAACAAATCCTAAATTGAGTCATTCTTATAAATTTATTATTAACAATCTATCCTATTATATTAAGCGAGCAATTTCTGTATATTTATATCTGGTTATTTATATACAACGGATCTCGAAAACGGCTCTAACAATTTTCACGAAATTTGGAACATAGTAGGTTTATGATATAAAAATTCGATTGCACTAGGTCTCATCCCTGGGAAAACTCGCTGAAGGACATGAAAAGGATAATAATTATCCATCCTTGGAAAAACAGATGGATTTCGTCGTTTGTTGATAACAGAAGATGCGAGTGCTGTGTGGAAGAGAGACAGAATTATGTTCAGCTGTTAAACTATTTGAAAATGAAAAATTCTTTATCAGCTTTTCTCAAAATTAATCATTATTTTACAGTTCTAAGTGATTGGTGAGTGTTATTTTATTATTAAATTTGGTTTGTAAACAATATGAATTGGAACTTTTCTATTTTCAAATGTTTGGACTGAAAATTGAACCTGAATTCAAGTTTATGGAACATAACCTACTTTTTGAAAAATATTTATAGTGTATAAAACGAAATTCGGGGAAGAAAGAGTTTTGGTATGTGCCTGTTAGTCCTTCCCCAATCATTTTAAAGAAATGTGTTCTGTTTATCAATAAATGAATAACGAGCAAAGCTCGGTGCCCAGATTATAATAAAGGATTAAGGACACATCATCACGTCTGAACTACTCAACTAATTATCTTGGTTACAGGGCCTATTTTGAATTCTTCAACAGTTCAGTAGGTCAAGTTTTCAATTAGACCTATACGGAGCACGGGTTACCTGCTAGTCATTTATAAAACAATTATAAAGTTGTTGGAGAAATTCATCCTTGTAGAATTACAGAGAAGATAACAGAATTGTATGAAATAATGATACATTTACTTGAACTTATAGTGAGGTCCACGTTATAATGGCAACATTCGATTAACATCGGTGTTGCTATCCTTGTCTATCATTCGACAAAGCAGACAGTGCTATTCTTTTCTAGCTCCGAAATATTGCCAATCATTTTAACCAATGTAAATACATAACTAATTAACAGAATATTCAATCTCAATCTCAATTATGAAAATAAAATAATTTAAAAATATATCTTCTTGAGGAGTGAAATAGAATAGATTATTTCAACCAGAATTAACAGTTAATATTACATCAAATATACCGGCTATATTCTGTAGAAGGCAGTGGCGAGACAAAGAATCGACTAAGTTGTTCTCCTATCTTTCTCCACTGCCATTATGACGTGGACCTCACTATGGAGATCTTCCCTTCAGCTTCCAATATTGTAGCTTGCTAGGCTCATATCTAAATATGATTGAATATTCTGCGATAAATTCAATAATTTTTAGAATTCTGAATTCTCAAATGCATTCTGCAGACCTTCATGGGGAACATAATATAAATATGAATGTGAGATACAAATGAATGTGAGATACATGTGATTGACACATACCGGTGGCTTGGCGACGACAGACGTTTTATCAGTGGCAGCCTTCTTGGCAGGAGCTTCCTCCTTATTACCGCCGGCTGTCTCAGTGGAAGCAGGCGAGCTCTTGTCATCTCCCTCAGACAGCTTTCGTTTCACTCCTTTTCCGTTCTCAGCTGTAGCAGTAGAATCAGCTTTTTCAGCTTCCTTGTCTGTAGAAAAATATAAAATTCTCAAATAATCAACCATTAGAATGGGAACCGAGTATCTACCCAAGGTGATTTATGGTTGGATAATAAAGTATTTTCATAGGGTTATTTGAGTGTTTAATTATTATAGAAAATAACTATAGTGAGGTCCACGTTATAATGGCAGTATTTGATCAACATTGGTGTTGCTATCCTTGTGTATCATTCAACAAAGCATTTGGCGCAATGTTGCCATAAATAAATTTGACTCAAATTGACTGCAGGGCAGGAAGCTCTCTGTTTGACTGATTATCAGCTGATTCCCAAACGCCAACCCAATCAGCTGATCGAGAATCAGCTGATAATCAACCAATCGGAGAGCTTCCTGCCCTACTGACTCGTCCGCCGCCAGTGCAAAAACACCTAAAAACGCTTCAACGGCCCTAAATCAGAATTGGGTTTGAGAAATACAGCAGAACTCAAATTATCCGAACTCCGACTATCCAAATCACCGATTATCCGAATCACTTTCAGAAAAAAATCTGTCCAAAAAAAAGTCGTAGGGCCGGTTTCCGAGCTCGGGATTTAGCTAAGTCCTAGACTTTAAACAGCTGGAGTCAGAAAATTGGTTTTCCAAAACGGGGCGTAGTCGCAGTCATTGTCATAGTCACGTTTAAATTAAATTTCGAAAAACTAGAAAATTGAACACAATTAAAATAATGTAAAATTTCAGCTATTTTGAATTATTTAGAAATGTCTTATTTCGTCAAGGAAAAACGTTTCCAATTATAGAAATGAGAAAATAAAAACTACGACTACTGTTATAAAAGCTGCGACTACGTCCCGTTTTGGAAAGCCAATTTTCTGACTCCAGCTGTTTAAAGTCTAGGACTTTAAAGTCTCGGAAACCGGCCCTAAGTGTGCTATTATTCTTCCCCCCGCGAAGCCAGTGTTTGCGCGTCCGCTCACATACACATATACAGTACATTTTATTTATATCTAAAACATGTGAAAATATAATGTTTCTTAAATTTAATTCAATGAAAAAATAGTACAATATCAAAACGAAGCTTTTTTTTTCTCTCCAATGGCAATTTAAGAAAAAAAACTCTGATTATCCGAATGGGTCCCGGTCCCCATTAATTCGGATAATTGGAGTCCTACTGTCCTTAGCAGAATATGAATCAATTCATTAATAAATCACAAACGTAATGAATTCAATGAATAATAACTACCGGGTGCGGCAGCGAAACTTCCTTTTTTAAAGTGAACACCATTCAGTCAGCTGATGTCGTAGTAGAGCAAATTTGGTCTCGTTAGAGAGGCCAGACCATTAAGTTTTCTCCCCGACATGTTCAGTCGCCATCATGCATTGGAACAATGAGAAGCGTGTATTTGCCGTTGAGACTTATTTTTCGAGCGGATGTTCTGTGATCACAACCCAGCGCGCATTTCGAAATCGCTCTAATTTAGCCCCTTTGGCTACTGCCGCGGACCGGGAATCAATTGTTACGTGCGTCACTACGTTCAGACAAACTGAAAGTGCGACAAGACGAAGAACTGAAGTCCCTCGGCCCATTAGGTCACCTGATAACATTGAGGCAGTGAGAGTTTCAGTGTTATGATCACCACAGCGTTCTGCGCGCAAACATGCGTCTGCTCTTGGACTTCCCGATCGTTCTGTGAGACGAATTCTTCATGATAATCTTCATTTCCAACCATACAACATTACAATTGTCCAGGAACTTTCTGAACGTGATTGAGGATCACTTTCTAGAACGCCTTTATATAAGAAGATTCATTTATACAAGTCTTCCTAAAATATGTATTGGAGAAGATGAAATCGAGTGCACGGACACAGTTAATATGTTGGGGGTGTACTTTGATGACAGGTTGACATGGGCAATGCATGTTGATAATATTGTAAAGAAATTAATTAAAAGTCTCTTCCTCTCAAGAAATCTTGCGAAGTATGTCCCACAAAACACTGTTAAAGTTGCATACTTCGCTACTTTTTACTGTTACCTCAGATATGGTATAGAGCTTTGGGGTTGTACCACAAAGGAAAATATGTATTACAAAAGAGGGCAATACGGTATATAGCGAGCCTTGGATTCAATCCCCCCTGTAGAGATGCGATCAGATCATTGTCGCTGCTGACCGTGCCTTCGATTTACATTTTCCGTGCCTTCGATTTACATTTTTAGAATAATTATACACACAGTAAAAAATAGAATGGACCTGAGACTTATATCCGATACGCACAAGAGGCAGAGACAACTTTGCTATTCAGCCGCATAGGTTGAAGCTTTTTGAGGGTAATCCTAGTTATTCAGGCTGCAAATGTTAAAATAAGCTCACTATACATTTAAAGCGTGCATCCACCAGCATCCCTCTTAATAGATTTTTTTAGATTACGTCTTGGGGACCCCAGGATGGATTATAAGACAAGTCAATATACCATATAATATGCATATGTAATGTAAGTTACATATACACATATGGTTTGAATATAACTCTCAGTATGTACCTATGTAAAAAGGCTGTCCAGTTTATTTATAACATAGAAAATACTGTGTATTCATACACATAGAATGTCAAGACTTTGAAACAAACCCAGATATTCAGATGGAAAGGAACTCTTTGATACTATAAAATGTTCCATCGACTAAAAACTTTTTTAATTGATTCTTGAATATTTTTATACTTTCTTGATTTTTCAATGTATTTGGTAGTTTATTTATAAAATACCCTACCAATATAGCTAGGCTTTATTAGATTTTTAGAACCGATTTAGAGCCGACTTTCAAAAATATCTGACTGACAAAGCCTACTACACGGTGAAGGAATATTTGGTGGATACTTGAGGGAATTAGTCGATTTTAGTAGGCTTTTAGTAGACGTTCAACTGTGTGCTTGTGTAATAGTAAGTGCACTGTGTTGAATGAATTAAATATCTATCTATAACAATAAGTACATTATCAACATGAACGCTTTAGGAGCGATTTGGAGTAGCCAGCCCGATCTCCCGATTTGAACCCTTGCGATTTTTTTCTACGGTTATTTTTGAAATTCCTAGTTTATGTGAACCTTCCAAGGACCCTATAAGACTTGAATACAGGACCCTATAAGACTTGAATACAGGACCCTATAAGACTTGAATACCAATATCAGGGAAGAAATTGCCAACATAACGCCTGTAATGCTGGAAGGAGTCATGACAAACGCCAGAAATCGGTTTACTCAGTGTATGGAGAATGGGGGCGTCACCTACCTGATTTCATATTCAAAACTAATTGAAACAAAACTTTATACATATGTCTACATTACAAAAATTAAATACAAACTTTGTGATCCATACAAAGAGTTTTATTCACATTTGAAAAAGGAAATTTCGCTGCCGCACCTGTACATTGATTTTCATTAATAAAACAATATTGAAACTTGAAGTATCCTTTATTATTTAAAATACAGAGTTATCATAAAAGAATGGTGAGGTTTCGAACATGGTTTAAAGAAAAACCAAATTACTTACAGTTGATGTTGTTTATTCATCTAATTTGTCGTCTCAGGCAGTTTTTTTACATAATTGATAAATTTAAATATGTGCGCCTTTAGTCGTTCGACAAAATATCCAAACGATAATCAATTTCTCTCCAAACATTCGCTAGCATTTCATTGGTTATGGTTGTCATTGCTTCATTAATCCTGTTTTTAAGTGGTTCAGGTAGATTTTTTCTTGTAAATTTACATCAAAAACATTGTTTATTCACAAGAAATCGCGAACTGAGCCACTTTAAAACAGGATTAAAGAACCAATGACAACCATAATCGAAGAAATGTTATCGAATGTTAAGAGAGAAATTTATTATCGTTTGGACATTTGTCGAGCGACTAAGGGCGCACTTATTGAAAGTTAATAATCATGTAAAAAAACTGTTTCAGACGACAAATTAGGTGAATAAAAAACATTAACTGTAAGTAATTTGGTTTTTCTTTAAACAATGTTCGAAACCGCACCATTCTTTTATGATAACCCTGTATTACAACGACTAGTTTCGACTATACCTTCGAAGAAAGTCATTTTCAAGTTGAAATGGTGAAAACTATTCGTTGTGATATTTTAAATAATAAAGGGTACTTCAAGTTTCAATATTGTTTTATTGATTTATAAAAGTAACCCATTTAAGTGAAGTGTTTTTATTGTTTTTCACATTTTTTGATGACACATACACGCATTCCATGTGATCACACCCTTCTCATATTTGTCTATTGTTCGCCTACCTTTCTCGGCCTCCTTAGCCGAGGCCTTCTTGTCGGGGGGCAGTTCGTCCTCAGACACGGCCTCCGTCTCAGGTAGGTCGGGGGCGGCCAACTCCTCATCGGACACCGCCTCCGTGTCCAGCTTGCTGCCACCTCCACTGCCCCCACCACTAGTCTCCGCCGGCAGCTCATCCTCAGACACCATCTCTGTGTCCGGGTCTATGCTCTCCGTCTGCAAATAACCCAACAAATCAAATTGAATTCTTTTATTGCCTCAGAAAATAATACAAAAACAATAGATAATATCATAGAGAAAAGATCAGTGGCGGCTCCTCCTATGTGTTCAATGGTTCATTGAACCCCCAGAATTGAATCAACTTCCTATACAATGATGAATTTGCAACTCAAATAATTATATTTTTATTTTATACTCATGAAATTACATCACAACATTTTTCATCTACGTAAACTTAACGTCGATGTTTTGCGGCCGGTACCAGAGTGCCTTCCTTGAAACAATACCGAATGGCATGACGAGAAGGTTGGTGGTGGAAAGCAGTATTTATTCCCCAATCTGAACCCAAAAACAGGGCTAAGTGAGGTAGTGGAACGGGGGAGGGAATCGGTTTGCTAGCACGAATTTGGTTCACAATCTTGCCTGAACCAAGTTTGCACGAGTTCATCCGAGAGTAGCCGAACCTAGCCGAGGAAAGTGAAGCATTCGGTAAACCTCCGAATGAATCGTGAGTATTTGTGATACGGATTCAGTGCCATCTTGAACTTGCTCATAACCAATAAATTCAAATTTGGTGGCAGTAAACAGTAAAAAGCGGTAAAGAAGAAGTAGCCTAAGCGTGAAAGGTTTGAGGTTATACGGTACGGTTTCGGGTATACACTGCATAGTGTTGTGATAAATTTCATAATATAAATTTGTTTCGCGTGTTGAAGAATATAGGTATTTCTAGTGTGTTTCGTGTATTCGTGAGTATTTCTAGTATGTCCATTTTCTTTTAGTGAGAGTGTGAATATAATTTATTGTGTTACCGTAACAGCATTTTATTTATTTATTCGTGGACAGAATCACAAATCATATAAATATGATTAGGAAGGAACAACAGGCTTGACCCAAATCTATTCCATTCCCAAATTTTGATAAATTAATAAAATGTCCAAAAATAGGTTATGTTTCTACTGTAAAACGTTCAAGTTTAATTTTCGTCCAAAAAAATATATATACATAAGCTAAACATTTTGAATTTAGAGAAATTAAAACACCAAACTATATTTAAATATAACACTTAATTTTATCACTTCATATTGAATTAATCAAGTTATTTTATAGAAATTTGAACCAAAAAATACACACAACTTCTCTCACTAAGCACAGCTGTATTATTGATGAGAAAATATGAATAAGGTTCAGTATTTGACAAGCATTATTGATATTGAGGATAGGTGTGAAATAAAACATGATGGTAGAATAACTCCCGAAGTAAAATCAAAAAAGAAAAATATGAAGCGGACAAAAAATCTTTATTGTAGAAAATATGGGGGGGTAATTCCTTAAAATAATTATTGATTACCTTTATACTTGATTATGCTCAATACTCTATATCCTCTTGACCTTTCTCCCCAATAGATCAAGAGGTTGAACCCCCAAGCTAAAAGATCACGAGCCGCTACTGGAAAAGATAGCAAAAGAAGCTATTCCATAGTATAGGTCGTTCATAGTATATGTTCCCATACATAGGTCATAATGTTTTCTGTTTCCCAATTACTCTTCCTTAGATTATGACAAAAAATAGTGTACGTTACTTTGCCGTGAATGTCTCTTCCAGGGCTCGCACTTCTTGGCTAACTCCTCGACTAGAAACATCGTGCTCAGCCACTACCTCCGTAAACAAAGCCGTAGTGCATTCGTGTGACGTCAGCACAGGTAGGGCTCCTACATCAATAAAAATTTGTTGATTTCAGCTGATCTATATCAGCTAGTGTTTTATTGGTGTAGTGGCCCTACCTGTGCTGACGTCACACGAATGCACTACGGCTTTGTTTACGGAGGTAGTGGCTCAGCCCTGCAAACGGCTACTCCCCGTCTATTAAAAAACAGCAGAAGATAAGCGAAAACAGAGTACAATACACAAAATTTCTTGTTTTGTGCTTATCCTGAAAATTGGACTCAAATTCAAAAGTGATTGAAACATAGCTATTTTTTGACTAGTGTTGAATCGAAATTCGGGGAAGGAACAGTTTTGGGCTGTGCCTGGAGGTCCTATCCCATTCATTCTAATGAATCGTGTTTTATGTATCATTGAATAAATGAAACAGGAATAACCTATTTACCAGATCGACTTTCACCGGTTCCTCTTCTGGGGGGGGGGTCTCCTCCTCCTTTTTGCTTTCAGAATTCTCCGATTTGACTTTGACCGTTTTGTCATCGTCTTCGACATCGGTGACCTCATCAATGACTGTCATCTCGATTTCATCTGGTTTTTCCTCGTCGTCAAGGATTTCGACAACACTCACCGCAGGCTTATCAACTGGCACCTAAAAAATAAAAATCACTAATTAATCTATAATATAATACAGAAAAAATTGGCTTATACACGTACAGGATAGGAAATTCGCGAATGACGCATCATCACGTCTCAACTGAATAACTTGGAATTTTGCATATAGATTCTCAATTTACCGAGGATGGTTGTAGGCCTATTTTCAATTCTTCCAAGATTCTAGGTCAAGTTTTCGATAAGACCCTTGCGGAGCACGGGTTACCTGCTAGTTAAAAATCAAGTACTCAGCTAATATTAGCTGTACTTAGCTAATATTTACCCGTTTTGGGCTTATAAGCCTGTGGTACTTTTATGTAAGTTGTGTAATATTTTGAATGATTAAATAAATATTGCTGATATTGGTAGAATATAAAGTATATTTGTAATATATTGGTTTTCTGTAAAGTGTGAGGTTTTTAGCTCGAAAATTTTCTGTTTCAATCAAAATTTATACTTTTTGAATAATTATTAAGTTACTGTTCTAGATTTTATGATTCTAGGCTCTAATAGTATCTATTTGATTCAAAATTTGCTCGTTTATCTGAGTATTCAAGAGCGTAAATTGTATTTTGTAAAAGTGAAAATGACATAACCAACATTTTGATTTGGACAGTATAGTATAAATTGGAAATGGGACAGTTTTGGGCATGAGCCTGTTGTGCCTTTCCTCATGTTAAGTATTTGTAAACAATGTTGTGATGTTGTGATAAATATGAACAGATCAAAATATTAATTCTAAATAACCAGAAATGGATGAGACCTATACACATTAATACTTTCATTAATAGCTATAGTGAGGTCCACGTTATAATGGCAGTGGACAAAGATAGGAGAAAATGTTGCCGATCCTCTGTCTTGTCAATGCCTTCTATAGACGGTAGCTGATACAGGTTTATTGATGTAAGATTAACGGTTCATTCTCATTTAAAATATATTAATTATATTTAATTAAGCAAGAAATTATATTTTTCAATAATTTAATAATTAAGATGAACTATTTTATAAATAATTATCAATCCTACATTGTTCAAAGACGATCTGGCAACAGAGCAAAGCGAGAAAGAGATAGCACTATCCGCTTTGTTGAATGATAGACAAGGATAGCAATACCATTGCCATCATAACATGGACCTCAATATATGATTATTCACTATCCTTTCATAATACAATTAAAAAATGTACAAAATTAAGTAGCATTAGGAACAAATAAGATAAGTAACGCCGAATTAAGAAAATCTGCCCCCTCCCCGACCATCAATCGAAAGGTAATCGAAGTTTTGGCATATTGTTTGCAGATCTTACGGAGCTACACAATTTAATCTTTCTTGATACAATAAGTCATTATAATCATTATGATTTTTATTCTTTATTGATTGATTCATACAAAAGTACATCGTCAAAAATGATGGGGAGAGAAAAAATAAGGTAACCTTGTGCTATTCCTCTCCCAAATTTAGATAAGGCTACACATAGTCCGAAATAGGTTAAGTCTTGTAAGGTTGTTCACTTTACAAAATTTTCAGTCCTTAATTATTTTCACAACATTCATTTTGAATAATGTTTGAATTAATTATTTCGTTCCTTAATTCATTATCTATTTCCTTTTGTTATGGGTTTTCTTCAGAATATTGTGTTTTTGTTAAACTTAGACTAGTCTATTTCGAATTTGTAATGCATAAAAACAAAAGGTTTCCTACTATTTTGTTTGTATCTTGTTTTCAGTTTTTTCTAAAACTCAATAGTATGTTAGTTAAGTTATTTTATTTTCATTTTGATTTATTGTTTTTCAAATTGTATGCTCAATGTGTGTTATGAGGGCAATAATGGGATTCAGTTCCTGGTGCCCTCAAATATGTAAATTTTCAAATAAATAAATGAATTTGTTGGCATATAAATTATTTCAATTTAATTGTTTTGATTTTGTGCATGAGTAATGAAATAAATTTAGGTATGCTTGCTGGACTACTTACAATGAATTAAGGACTAAAAATTTTGTGAAGTGAACACAACTACAAGACTTAACCGATTTTGGACTATGTGTAACCTTATCTAAATTTGGGAGTGGAGTAGCACAAGTTGACCTTATTTTTTCTCTCCCTATCATTTTGATGATGTACTTATTGTATGAATCAATAAAGAATAAAGTGATTATTGTTTGGAGAAAGACGAGAGTGAAATATAACAATAATTTTGAACAAAGTAGTCGAGAAAAAAATTGAACAATATTTGGATAGGATCTGAAAACTAAACATCAACTTCAAAAAGGATACATGGATCACAATGGACATGAATAAGAGCATTAATAGTATAAGAATTTTATTTCGGATAAAAGTGACAATACATGATATTACAGCAATTCACATGGAGATCCAAGACTTATAATTCGGATACAAGTGACAATACATAAGGCTTTGACAATTATTCACATGGAGACTCAAGACGGCCGTATATTTCGGATACACAACTGACAATACTAAAGATTTTGATAATTCACAGCATGGAGACATAACAACAACGAACTTCACTCCAAATTAGTTTGGTTCTCTTCAAGGGTACAAAAACACTGAAAGCGCTCCGCCCTGGAGCGGAGCGTGGCGTGGCGTTGAGAAGCATCGTGAACAATATCATGTCAAGTAATGAGCTAAAACACACTGGAAGCGTCTACTCGCAGAACGGAGCGGGGCGTCAAACTTTGGAACAAGCTGGTTTGTTTTTTGGAGCGTCTACGAGCGGAGCGTCAAAGCGCGAGTGCCCTACTAATATACATTCTAGTGGTCTACTCTTGTAGATAATAATGCACTTGTTCTACTACATTTTCCCACCATCTAGTACACTAGAATCTATATTTTCTAGAATCTAGTACACTATATCTGGTACACTAGTATATTCAATGTTTGCCCAAATTCCCCTGTAATGGGTATTATTTGATTTTTCAATGAGAAAATTCATCTATTAGACTTTGAAATCAAAAGTTAGGCTATTCTAATCAATTTCATTCATATTTCTATGAATGTTATTACAAGTCTATCTTCAGCAGATATTGGATTCCTCCAATTAGTGACTTGTTTTACCAAATAAGGCTTCACTGTCGTCAAAATATAATCAAAGGTTGAAGTTGACATTCGCATGTACTCAAAAAATCTGAACTCATGCTTTCTTAAGCCTACAGAGACACACTTACTTTGTGCTAACACAGTAGACACACTGGGGTGTTGAACACCCCAATTTAATTTTGCATTTTTCTTTGAAAAATATGAAAAAACAAGTACTTAAACCATACTTCATCATTTCTCAATCACTTTTGTTCCAAGTGCATACAGAAATCAAAAGTAAAGCACTGCTTATCAATATTTATACTAATTTTAGAAGTACGTATGTTCCGCCTAAGTGTTGGAGCTCCTAATCCGGTTTGAACGAATGGCTTGATCATTGCCAATGACAACTTCCTCAAAAACTCACGTCTCTTCATGAATCTCAAGTAGTAGAGAATCATAGCATTTATTCCAATCTGATCCATCATCCCATACCACATTCTTAGTGACAATACAAGTAAATCTTTGTAATTAAAGTGTTTAATAAAAGTCCTACGTAAAAGACACTCTGGGGTGTTAGACACCCCAAACGAAGAACAAGATGAGCTGGTGACCTTGTAGAATGCTAATACTGACTGGAAGTGGTGGAGAGAAGTTGACAATACTACAAACCCAATTTAGACTGGGCATAAATTCCCATCTGTCTGATATTGTCAACTGCAGAACAGAAAAAAAATACCTGGGGTGTGAAACACCTCAGTGTGTCTCTTTAGGGTTAACACATTAAACAGATGGTGACATTCACCAAATATTCGACGATCTAAGTTAATTTAATTAATTCACTCTGTCCTAGCAGGCTTAGCTAAAATCCAATACATCAAATAATTATTCTCACAAAGTAATGTCCGTGCAAACTTGGACAACGCCATTTTCTAGGCCCTTGACGCTTGACGCTCAGATGCTTCCTGTGTGTATCATGAACGCTCTGACGACGCCACGCTGTTTGTATATCATGTGATGTTACTTAATCACATGATAACTGTTTGATAATATAATAAGTTGTTTACTGAGTTTAGTTTGTTATCTACGTAAATAAAGATGGTTGCTTCAAATGGCTAAGAATTTATTAAGATATTTAAACATGGCGCAGTCAAGGAATTGAACAGAAAAGGAGAATGATAAGATATTTAAACACACGCCACGCCACGCTCCGCTTTCAGTGTGGTTGTACCCTAATTCACATACAATATTCAGCATCAATGACCAATTTCGATGGAACAGTTTTATACGCAATTAACGCATTTACTACACAATCTTACTTGAAAATCGGTTACTACTTCAGATTACACTCACAGATTAACAAATCACATTCAGTTATGAAATATTTTATTCTCATCAAAAAGCATTACATAATAATTTATTTCAAGTGTTACATCAAGTTACAATACAATGAATCTCAATAAATTTGTATTGTACAATAAATTAGAGTGATTATAAAGTGTGGAAAAACAAAACAAGTGTACAGGATTAGAAGATGTCGATTTAGATGTCTAAAACTACTATCACCACCAAGGTTTTTAACAAATTTTGGTGAAATGGCTCACCTCTTCGATGAAATCCTCCTCTTCCTCAGTTTTTTTGGGCTGAGTGCGCAGTTTAACAGACAACGTCTTCTTTATCGTCTTGGAGACAGCTGGAGAGACAAGCTGCTGAGGTGTATCTTCCAATTCGGGCACATCGTCATTTTTCATCTAACAGTCAGGGGATAGAAACCAAAGAAATTATAACTGAACACTAATTTACTCCTCCCAGTCGATGGTAGCATGAACCTCGAAAATATGCTGTCTTCACTCTGTAACTCTTAACACTTAGGCTGAAAATAATACTAATAAAAACGTAGGAAAATATTATTTATCTACTAAAACGCTTGTTCATTGAAATCAAACCCTCTGACCTGTAAAGGTTATTGGAAATAAAAATAAAAGTAGAAATCCGAGCAACCTTTTAAAATTGTTTACTCACAACATGTTTCGGCTATATGATGCCATTATCAAGTGATTGGAAAATAACTTTTTCCTACAGTTACGTTGAAAAGTGGCCATTGCTGCACTGATTACAGAACGCAAAGAATCACTTTTCCGCTCTAGTGCGGGAAAAATTTTTCTGCACTCCAGATTTGCAACATGGCAACGCAAAATACGTAGTAGGTTATATGGAGCAACAGTGCAGCAAAATCAAAATGAAGTTGGTAACAGTGACTGCTGTGGCTGCTATAGTGAGCAGACGTGCAACCAAGCACAACGCGCTAATTATTATTCATTATATATTATAACCAAGGACAACGAGGACTTTAGGATTTTAGGATTAAGGTTTTTATCAATAATAGAATTATACAGAAAAACATTTGATGCATTTCAGGCAATTTTACCCATAATTACCCACTTTTCATATTCAATGGTAACTGTAGGAAAAACTTAATGTGAAATACGTGCGCAAAGTTCCTCTGCTGCACTCAAGAAACCATTCCGCCCTCGCCTACGGCTCGGGCGTAAACGTTTCTTTCGGTGCAGCAAACTGTCACTTTGCGCACTAGTTGCACAAATAACTAAAAAAGTACTTGAATTTCTATTTTAATTTATATTATTTAAGAGTAGCACTAAAGAAAAAAGACAGGTTAATGAAAACTTACTACACTAGAAGAAGCTATAGTGAGGTCCACGTTACAATAGTGAAGTTGTGTTTCTTTTCTGGCTCAAAATTTTGCAAAATTACTCAAAAATTTCTAATTTGTAGAGATTTGAGTGAAATATTTTTGTTTTTAATCAGTTTTTAAATATCAAAATTAAAATTTTTAGTTTAGTCATTAGTTTTGAAGTGGAAATTGGACTTATTGAAGTGAAAGTGAAATCAAGCTACAACCTATGAGTTATTTTAGTTCTCTCCTCATAAAACAGTAAATTTTTGTGGTGTAATGTACTACATAATAATACATTTTATTCAACTTTTATTCAAATTTAGTTTACACAGCTTACATGATTCTTTTCAGAATTAAATTCTCTACAATTTTTATTGTGAAAAATTATTTGTTTACTGGTCATTAAAGAAAGTTATTAGGCATCAAACGTAGAAGTCTGTGTTTTTCTACTTAGATTTTTTGCATATAACAACTTTTTTCTCAAAAACTACTCACACTACAGCTTCCAGACTAGTTTTATTCAATTTTTCAGATATTTTTCCATATGAATCCAGCATAAGTTTTCCAAGAACTAGTCCCCAAACAATTCAGCATCGGTGTATTTCACCAGATGAACTGAATTCCGGGCGAAATCTTTCACCATGTAAAGCTCGCTAATGAAGCGTTTATGGATTTATGTTTATAAGAACTTTTTTCTTATTTTTACCTCTACTACCACCATAATTAAGAATCACCCTGTATATTTGATATATAGATATATTATAAACCATATAATTGATCATTTTAAACAAGAATGAACATTTAATATTACATAAGATACACCGGCATTAGCTATTCTCTATGGAAGACAGAGAATTGGCAACGCTGCTCTCCTATCTTTCTATAAAAGGCAGTGACAAGGCAGAGAATCGGCAAAGCTAATATCTGCTATCTTTCTTCACTGCCATTATATCGTGGACTTCACTATAGACTGCTTATCAAAAGGAGAGCCAACCCAACAGTAACATAAGGTTTGTGTTTATATGCGTATAAAATTGATGACTAATATTATGTCATATCCGCATTTAATTGCTAGACTCGTAAACACCAGTTCACAATGCTTCTTCATTCACACTGAATCACGTATACTGTGATAATTCAAGTATAGTAACGACCAAGATTTGAGGTGGTTACTGTGAATCGGTCTTGTCGCTCCAAGATCCACTCTCAAATTTTATTTTCCTCAATTCTATTTTTTTTCACACACGCATGTTTGCTTTATTTGTTTATCGGCTCCAGAACCAACTATAGACCTCAGCTAAAAATAATTTGGTAAAAAAGAATTGAGGAACGTTTTTGTGAATTATCTTCTAAAACTCTTGTTCAATGATTGAGAAGCTCAAAGACTCGAATCTGTTAAGGTTATTGGAATCTTACAACTAAAATAAACTAGAACAAGTTATAGTAAAGCGTTTAATCATATTATTATAATTCTTAGCTGATAGAAGTACACTTCTTAGGTATAGAATTTCCTTCAAACAAAACAAAAAATACACAATTTTCAAAAGTCCATCCTCTTTGTCATCAGGATGGCAGAATGACACAATTAAACAGATCTCTTGCATACTCAGAATGAAACAATTCTACATAGTTTTGTAATAAATTATGTGCTTGAAACATTTGTAATCTTTATCACAGGTAGTTATGAAATAACTCTCATACTCTCAGGTAGTTTATGAAATAATTTTATTCCTGTATACAAATCTTCTGAGTTTTGGAAAGTCGAGTTAATGGTAGTTAAAAAATAATAAAAGCATAAATAAGTTGCAAAATTGGCCCTCTCGTCTATCAATATCACACCACGAGTGAAACAAACCAGATTTATTGATTATTTCTGAATACAGAATGTGGAAATCATCATGGTTTAAAGCAAAACTTTCAATTTAAGAAGGTAAAAAGCAGAAATGGTAAAACAGAATGGGAAAACCTGCATAGTTTAATGCACAACTTTCGATTTAAGAAGGTAAAAAGCAATGGCTACAATAGAAACAAAACAGATTAGTTGAATTTTTCTGAACACAGAATGGGAAAATCATTTCTTGCAGAGCTTTCAAACTAAAAAATAAAAAGTAATGGCCCTGAAGAATTAAATTCTCTTTCTAATTGCATATTATAGTATGTGAATTTCTGTACATAAGGGCGCTATGTGTTCCAAAAAATCACATTAGTTTTATTGGTTATGATTCAATAAGAACTACTACTACCATAGCCACATCTAATACAAAGGGCCGCGGCCTACGATATTGCAACGTCGTAGTGGAGGTCTAGAATCTAAAACGTCATGATTGGTGATAAAGATGTAAAAAAATACCGTAAACGGAGGTAGTGCTTCACTGCGACGTTGCAATATCGTAGGCCGCGGCCTTGTATTAGAGGTAGCTATGCTACTACCGTGCACTCTTATGCTTCATCCACACGTTGGCCCAATGCGTACAAATGACGACGAGCGCCAGCGTGTGGATGCCTGCTTTGCAAGCGCTCGCCTTCATTGGACTTCGCTCGACAAAAGTCGGAGCTATTGCCAACGAACGCCAATGAAGGCGAGCGCTTGCAAAGCAGGCATCCACACGCTGGCGCTCGTCGTCATTTGTACGCATTGGGCCAACTTGTGGATGAAGCATAAGAGTGCACGGCATCCACACTCTTGTCAACCAATGCGTCCTGTTTCCTGTTTTGTCGTCTGCTCTGTTGTTTTTTATGTGTAATTGAGTTGTGTATAGACCTTATTGTTGTCAATTTCGTTATTTATGTAGTTTTCTATAGTTTTTTGTGTTCCTTTTAGATAATATTTCTAGTTTCTAGCATGGATATGCCTCGCTCGCTACCGCTGGCCTTGATGTGGCACTAGTTATATTGCAGTGTGGATGACAAGACCAACGCGGCCAAGCTTACCAGCTGGGCCAACGTGTGGACTATAGTGAGGTCCACGTTATAATGGCAGTGGAGAAAGATAGGAGAAAAACATTGCCGATCCCCTGTCTTGTCAATCAATACCTTCTATGGACGGTAGCTGATACAGGTTTATTTATAAAACACTTATTGAAATGGGCTGCTTTTAAATTAATAAAACAAAATAAAACTTGTAGCACCCTTTATTTATTAAAAAACTTAAAATAGTTGAACAACTAGTTTCGGTTCTAAAACCATCTTCAGGTTCTAAAATAAATAAAATTCAATAACTGTTTACTAATTGATATAAAACTGACATATGTTTAAATTCATATGACTAATTATTTATGGTAAAAGTTATTAAATTTAAATTTATATTTTTAAATTTTAATTTTATTTATTCATTTTTAATTTTATCAAAAATATGATTATTTAAGTCAAATTGGATTATATTTATTAATTATTCCTATTCATTTTGCAGTTTTATAGATATAAAATTCTTCTTTTACATTCAATTTATTACTTTCACTACCAATGCTTAATATTTTCATATTAGAATTTATATTGATATAATTATGATTATTCTCAATTAATGTTCAGCAAATGCTGATTTTTGAGTAGTATTTTTTGAATTTAAAGCCTGAATATGTTCATTGAACCTTTTTTGAAAACATCTACGTGTTTGACCAATGTAAAATTTTTCACAATTACTACATTCCAGTTTATAAACGCCTGATTTTTTAAATTGTTCTTGTTGTATTTTTTTATTAGAAATCTTCTTTATTAAATTAAAAGCATTATTTGTTGTTCTGTATCCTAAATAAAATTGTTTTGCAAATGTCTTCCTAATTGCCTTATTGAGAATAGTGTTGTATGGAACACAAATATATTCCTTATTTTCTGAATTTCTATCATTTTGTGGATTAATTTGTTTATATTTTTGCTTATATATCATCTTATCAATAAATTTGGTATTATCCATTTGTTACTGCAAAATGTTTTATAATTTTCACTTCTTTTTCATAATTTTCTTTTGACATAGGAATATTTATCAATCTATAAATCATTAATCTAAATGCTGCTGTTCTTTGCTGCCATGGATGGTTAGAGTCTTTTGGAATAAGAGTATTTGTATGCGTGGGTTTCCTGAAGATATTAAAATTATGTTTCTCATTTCTCTTACTTATTTCCAAGTCTAAAAAATTTATTTTCTCTTTTTGAACTTCCATAGTAAATTTTATAGAAGGTGAAATTGAGTTTAAATATTTTTCTAAATCTTCATGTGTTTCATCGTTATTATTATTGTATAAGCATATTATATCATCAACATATCTATACCAATAAATGATATTTTCTCTCAAAGGATTATTATCATTCATAATTTTAGACTTTTCCAAATTGTTCATATATATGTTAGCAAGGTATCCTGATAATGGTGATCCCATAGCTAAACCTTCCTTCTGCTCATAAATTTTGTCATTGAAAGTGAAATAATTTTGATCTATGCATGTTTTTGCTAATGCTATTAAATCATCTATTTCATTATTGTTCACATCATTTTCAATCAAGTTTTGCTTTAAAATGTTAATAGTTTCATTAATTGGGATAGAAGTATACATGTTGACTACATCAAATGATAGAAAAATTGCGTGACTTGGAATAGTTATTCCCTTGATTTTTTGAACTAGTTGGTAAGAATTTGTTACATTATAATTTTCATTTATTATTATTTTTTGAGGAAGTACTTTATTCAGATATTTACAAGCTTTATAAGTTGGAGCATTTCTATAGTTTACCACAGGTCTTATAGGTATACCTACTTTGTGAATTTTAGGTTGACCTCTGAAAATTGGTGAGGCAGGATTAATCATTTTCATTTTAAACTGATCTATTTTAGAAATAGTTCCACATTTTGATATAATATTATTTATATTTTTGCAGTATTCTTTAGTTGGGTCTTTTCCTAAAGTTTGAAATTTATTTTCTCTAATAAATTGTTCTACTTTATCATTATAATCTATTTCTTTAATGATAACTGTAGTGTTTCCTTTATCTGCTTTTGTTATCATAGCTTTTCCATTAATTAATTTTTTTGAAATTGAATTAATAATTTTCATATCTTCTTTTGCTTTCACTAAAATTTCTTTTTTCTTAAGATTGTTATCTTTTCCGAGTTCCTGCGCAAAATTGTTCCTCAAAGTACCTTGGATCTCTCTCTTCTTGAATCTAATTGAGGTTTCAATATCAAAAAGTTGTTCTTCAATTACACTTGTTTTATTATCCAAATTGACGTTATATTTTGAAGCTTTTGAAAGTAATTCATTCTCTTTCTTATTAAACTCAATATCTGTTAAATTCTTCATTTTTTCAAATGATTCATACTCATCAATTTTATAATATTGATTTGAGTCAATATTTTTCTTTTGTTCGAAGGTTAGCATTTCTATTTTTTTCAAATGTATGAATTTCTTCTTTTCAATGTATGGAGTAATCCAAGATTTAATTTGTAATTCAAATTCTTCGATCGATTCCTCATGGAATAGTTCATTTATTTGTGTATGTATTATCTTTTCTTCTACTTTAAGCTTTCTAAGTTTTGAGTATAAATAATTTATCTCTTCCTTAAGCCAAATACGTTTTGCTGTATTTATTGTTTTCAAAGCAGCTATAGATTTTTATTAGGTTTATTTATGTAATATTAACTATTCATTCTCGTTTAAAATAATCAATTATCCTATTATATTAACCGAGCAATTTCTGTATATCTGTTTATATTTTTATAACTGGTTATATGGTTATATATATATATGTTCAACGGATCTCGAAAATGGCTCTAACGATTTTCACGAAATTTGAAACATAGTAGGTTTACGATATAAAAATTCGATTGCACTAGGTTTCATCCCTGGGAAAACTCGTTGAAGGACACGAAAAGGATAATTCATCCTTGGAAAAACAGATGATAAAATTTCATTGTCTGTCGATATCAGAAGATGCGTGTGCCTGTGTGGGAGATCAGCTGTGTAATAAATTAGCTTACCGTATCTCGCGAGAAATCTAGAAATTTTAATTGACTCGATCAAAATACAGTAATCTGATTTGTTGACATGAATTAATAGTATATATCATAATATTCAAAGTTAATCATTATTTTACAGTTCTAAGTGATTAGTGAGCGTTATTTTATTATTCAATTTGGTATCTAAATTAGAACTTCTATGTTCTCAAATATTTGCACTGAAAATTTTACCTGAATTCAAGTATATGGAACATAACCTACTTTTTGGAATATTTATAGTGTATAAATAAAAATTCGGGGAAGAAACAGTTTTGGGCTGTGCCTGTTAGTCCTTCCCCAATCTTTTAAAGAATTGAGTTCTGTTTATCAATAAATAAATAACGAGGGAAGCTCGGTGCCCCGATATTCTTTTATTAAGCAAGAAATTATATTTTTCAACAATTTCATAATGAATTTTCATAACTAAGATGGAATATTTTAATTAATCAATAATTCTACATTGTTAAAAGACGATCTGGCAACAGAGCAAAGCGAGAAAGAGAAAACGCTTTGTTGGATGATAGACAAGTATGTCAATACCATTGCTAACCAAACACTGCCATTATAACTTGGACCTCACTATAGATAAGTATTGTGTTTGAAATTGTAATGTTTTCTTCCAAAAAAAACTTGAAAAATGCTATAAGGGGCACAAAAATGCCAACTTACCGCTACCGGTGTCTCATTGGAGTCGCCACTCTCATTTTTCGAGTCGTCTTCGATAATTACCGGTGCATCCGAACTACTAACCACGTCATCGTCTACAGATTCCGCAGTCTCGCCGTTCTGCTTCTCTCCGTTCTCGGCATCATTCACCGCTGAAATTCATTCATTCATTTATTCGCACACAAAAAAGCCATGGATTAATTTATTGATTAACAAAAAAACACAATCAAGCCAATGATTCATTCAAACATTTACGAAAACACATAATCAATCCAATGATTGGTAGGGGAACTACCCAATGTCAATGGGATTACCCCAAGTCTGTATCTGCTTTCAAGACTGTAAAATTACTAGGAATATACTTAGATAGTTAACTCAGCTGGGAGTATCACCTAGTGAATTTATGTAAAATGCTTTCTAGAGTAACATTTCTCTTACGAAGACTGAAATATTGTGTAAACCTAGATGTAGGTAGTTAAAATGATATACTTTGGTCTCTTTCATTCACACTTAATTTATGAAGTAAAACTGTGGGGCAACTCATCTTCTTCTTCAAAAAAAGCATTTATATGGCAAAAGAAAGCACTTTGAGTTATATTTGATATGAAATACAATGAATCTTGTAGAGGAATTTTTGTTGAACACAAAATTATGACCTTGCCTTGTTTGTATATATATTATAATTTAATCTCCGTGAAGAAAAATCTGTCTAATTTTAATAAAAATATTTCTGTACATTCACATTTACAATAGACATAGGGATGATATAACTAGACCAACAGTTAGATTGACTAAAACTCTGTACCTACAAATTCGCATGTTTAATTTACTACCAGATAATGTTAAGCAGTTACCATTGAAAACGTTTTGTATTGCTGTTGATAAATGGTTCAAGTCTGAATCTTTCTATTCTGTTAATGAGTACCTGGAATAGCCTATTTCAATGTGTATATGTAAATATGATCGTTTTTTATAGTCTACCTTGTGATATTTTACTATTGACGAAGCCTATTGCTTACATTGTGTAATGTTGTTTTATGGCCGATAAAATTCTTGATTCTTGATCTCTCTTTCACATTAATCAACAATGAAATCAATTGTTTTCGAATTTTTACAACAGAATTTTGTTTTCAATTCATCATTTTATTATTTTCTATACATAGCCTATCTGCCCCTGTTCTCGGGTGGCACGTTTTAGTAAGTGATAACACGCCGGTCTACTAATGAAGAGAATCCGAGTTCGAATCTCGACCAGGGCAAAAGTTTTTGACCACAGCACAATCACACAGATACGGCCTCCCCGTCTTTCGGAGGAGACGATAATTCGTCCCGACTACCTAAAAATAAGTCGTCATCTCTCATCATCATCCCTCTCACTCATTACCCACGCACAAGCCTAAGAGCTTATGTCAGTATAATTGTTCATCCTCAGTATTATTGTTCTGATACAATTTAAACCAAGTTAAGCGTATCATAGTTATATCTTTCTCCTACTCCCACTGGCGAACAAGAGTTATCTTATGCCCTTATGCCAGTGGTTTTTCACTTACCGTATATTATTAATTTGTAACTGACTTGTATTGTAAGGGCTGAACTTTATTTCGATTTTTGTAAATTGTGATATTTTGATTATGTGGGTGAAATAAATTTGAATTTGAATTGAACAAGAGCTGGTTAACTCAGATACAAATTCCAATTGTACAGTCTATACAAAAACAAACAATCAAGCCAATGATTTGGGAAAGAACAGGATTGTCCGAAATCTATATTTCCCTCCCTCCCAAATTAATTGACAATAGAGCCAATTAAACAGCATCAAACAAAAGCCTGGTTTTCACTAGTAGAGTTGGTGGTCGAGTAACTGGCATACTAACTCTACCGAGCTAACTCATCTCTACTTACTTGGTCGAGTAACTGGCATATCAACTCTACCGAGCTAACTCATCTCTACTTACTTGGTCGAGTAACTGTTTTCACCACAATAATTGAGAATAGTAGGTGAAGTGTGTTGTCTAGTAAACAGAATAGTCTAGTAAACTAGACTATTCTTCACCTACTAAACTAGTAGGTGAAGTGTGTTGTCTAGTAAACAGAGCAGTCTAGTAAACTAACCTTAAGGCTCAACTCACACTTATGCGACTCGGGTCGAGAGACACGACTCTAGTCGAGAGCATGTGTTTTCAAATGGTGACGTCGCGGAGACTAGAATCGACTGGTCTGAGTGTCACCATTTGGAAACACACGCTCTCGACTAGAGTCGAGTCTCTTTTCGACGTGAGTCCCGTAAGTGTGAGTTGAACCTAAAATGTCAATACGGAACTCTACTCTACTAGCTCTACTCTACTGGTGGGGGAAGGCAAGTGGTAGAGTACTATTCCACTCTATTCTACTAAAAAATTGTACCTACTCTACCATGACTACTCTACCATGAACGTTTTCATTGGGAGAGTTCACAAGATAGTTAGTACTTGTCCATGGAACTCTACCACTAACTCTACTAATGAAAACCAGGCTTAACTCAGGTACAACTGAATACAGCCTCACAGTAGAACATACAGAAACCTTGTTGACTTTTGCATGATACATATAGGCCCGGTGCGGTGTTGGAAAATGATAAAACTATCAGCTTTATGGAAGAGAAGGATAGCGATCATAACTCACTTTTCGTCTAGCCAGCAGGTTCTTTGAAATATGAAACTCATCCCTCATTATAATCTTGTTACCGTACCTTAACAAAATGATTTTTCTGTGATGAAAAAATTTTAATGAATGGAATTCATGGTGTGCTTAACCTTCCGGCAGTCGCGCAGTTGTGAAAAGTACAACAGTGTCAGTTTTTTTGCTGCACAAAACTATTGAATGGGGTGGTGTCAGTGAATGAGTCACCTATGCATTCCAAAACTTTCTCCCCATCACTCCAATGAGTTGCAGTGCAATGGTTCAGTCTTTAGGTGCCATTTAGTCGCGACAGTGCATAAGTATGATAGGGAAAGACTGTATACGGGGACTGTAAACGAACCAATAACACAGGATTGATGGCTTTGCTTGGTGCATCTTTTTGGGCTACAAAATGGTAATCATCCAGGCGTAAAATAATCCAATGAGATGGGAATAGTAATTATATAATTATTTACTATGTTTTGACAGTAAACAGTGTGCATAACACTTGGAAAATTGGATGTTGTAAAAAGTACAACACGCGACTGCTCGTGTGATTGAGTAGGACGCGACTACCGAAAGGTTATTAATTAAATGTTATTAATCAACTTACAATTTTCCTCAATGCCATCTTCTGAACCGACTCCATTGGTGGCTGAATCATCGACAACCTGAAAATGTTTGATGAAACACATTTAGAATGAATCACCCATTCCATAAATAACAAATCATATAAGTAGGCCTAAATAAAAATAGAAATCCAAGTACTCTTTTTAAAATAATTGACCGAGCTAAGTGAGGTCTAAGATTCAAGTCGACGGTTTGGCATTTCTCTTAATGTTTAAATGTTTATATGTTTATATATTTTTATGTTGCGCATCTACGGCGAAACGCGAAACGGTTTTCATGAAATTTGACAGGTATGTTACTTTTTAAATTGCGCGTCGACGTATATACAAGGTTTTTGGAAATATTGCATTTCAAGGATAATATAAAAGGAAAAAGGAGCCTCCTTCATACGCCAATATTACCGTAAAAATCAGACTATAGAATTATTCATCATAAATCAGCTGTCTAGTGGACTATAATACTACCCGTTCAAAAACATTGAACATCTTGAAAATTTATCTTTCCATCAACGTTAGTAGACAGTTGACTATAATACTACCCGTTCAAAAACATAGAACATCTTGAAAATTGCATCTTCCCATCAACGTTGTAGACAGTTGCAGCCAGACCTGATAACAGCGCTCACACTCACATTCCGGGACGACACGTCACGGTACGATAGGACAGAAAGCTCTATATTTATTTAGGATTTTTTCTAGACATTTCAAATTGATAAATTATTTATTAATTTTTGAGAAAACATAACAACAGGTCAATGTAACTTACTGAGCGCGAGGTCTACTGTTCACAGAACTACTAGTTTAAAACATACACAACATGTTTCGGCTATAAGACGCTATTATTAAAATCATATATAAAAGCATATCATAAATCATATTAAAGCATAGTATAGCCAAAACCTGTTGTGACTAAATAATTTTAAAAAGACTAGCCTACTTATATTTCTAATTTTATTTAGTCCTATATTCTACTATAAGACGCCATTATTATAATCATAATGGCATAGTATAGCCAAAACATGTTGTGACTAAATAATTTTAAAAAGAGTACTTAGATTTATATTTTTATTTTATATTCAAGATTAGCCCTAAAGAAAAAATACAATAACAAATCATCTACTAACTAATCATTATGACTAATATTTAAAAAAATTGCATTCTTTCTATAAACATTACATTTTCTAATATGAAATATTCAAATCATAACGTCTTTGTTATACCAACTCAGATTATCGATTTCAAAATATGATTCAAACTAAATCACATTAGTAAATTGAATTAATTTTCAATATATTTTTCAACAAACATTATATTCGAAGCACGTTTCTGAACGCTATGAGTACATTGCAGTAAACGGGTTCAACGGTTCTATTAATATCAATAATTTATTCACATATTATTATCTTCGTACACAGAACTCAGTTACATTACGCCTTCGTCGATTTTTTTCAAAGCCATGATTCACCTTTGACGACTGGAAATTGGTGAACAATAAATAATAGTCTCAATAATTAAAACGCACGAAGAGCTAAAAACAATTTCTCTCCTACAAGTGAGGTCCACGTTATAATGGCAGTGTTAAATTAGCAATGGTATTACTATCCTTGTCTATCATTCAACAAAGCGGATACCGCCATCTCTTTCTCCCTTTGCTCTGTTGCCAGATCGTCTTTCAACAATGTAGAATAAATAATTAATTTACAAAATCCTAATATATTAAGCGAGCAATTTCTGTATATATCTTTATATCTGGTTATTTATGTTTAACGGATCTCGAAAATGGCTCTAATGATTTACACGAAATTTGGAGCATAGTAGGTTTATGATATAAAAATTCGATTGCACTAGGTATCATCCCTGGGAATGATATGGAAAGGATAATTCATTCTTGGCTGAAACAGCTGTGGATAGTAAGAAAGTGAGTGAGCGAGTGAGTATGTGAAAAATCAAAATATCACATCCCCGAAATTCATAAGATGTCATATATAGGCTGTGAAATATAAACACGATCATTTTAGAGAATTGTGATCTGTTTATCAATAAATAAAAATCTGGTGTGGCGCACTCACACAACTTTCCTTGCCGATATGATTTGATCACCTGACGCTAGTGTTCTCGCGCATATCAAGTCTACTTATAAACAAAGATCAAAGTCAGCTGTTGACAAGACAATAACGTTGGAGACATACGAGGTCTGCTATCTCTTCATAGTGAATCATTTAATAGAATCAACAGTTGCCAACAGTTTGCAATAATTGGATAATCACATTTTCACGAATTTAGAGCTTATTTTTAATTTTAGGAGAAAATGTTACTGGACATTAATTGTAGAGATGCTCATGCTTAATCTTTTCCACTCGAAATTTTTTGTTTAAATTGTATCTGAAGCCTGATAATTAAGAATCTAAAATCAAACTTTGCATAGATGGAGCGGAGCTCCTGAAATTTTTACAGATATGGGACTTGTGGCAGTTGATAGAGCTTATCGATGAGTATTCTAGGTATAACTTTAATCAAAATCGTTGGAGCCGTTTTCGAGAAAATCGCGAAAAACCCTGTTTTTGACAACATTTTCGCCATTTTAGCCGCCATCTTGGATCACATTTGATCAAAATTGTTCGTGTCGGTTCCTTCTATTGTAAGGAGCTTACGTTCCAAATTTCAAGTCATTCCGTTAATTGGGAGATGAGATATCGTGTACACAGACGCACATACACTCATACACACACACACACACATACAGACCAATACCCAAAAAACACTTTTTTGGACTTAGGGGACCTTGAAACGTATAGAAATTTAGAAAATTAGGGTACCTTAATTTTTTTCGGAAAAGCAATACTTTCCTTACCTATGGTAATAGGGCAACGAAAGTAAAAATAACGAGCGAAGCTCGGTTCCCCGATATTATTTCATCTCAACTATGAAAATAATGAAAAATAAAATTTCTTGCTTAATAAAATATAATTGATTATTTAAAACTAGAATGAACTGTTAATATTACATCAATAATCCTATATCAGCTACCGTCTATGGAAGGCATTGACAAAACAGAGGATCGGCAAAGTTATCCTGCTATCTTCATCACATAACGAGGACTTCACTATAGTTTAGTGGCCTATATAATCTCAAATGCCGGCTTAAATTAGCATGAGTTCTGCCTTTATTGAGAAGTAAAATAAAAGTTTAATTGCGAAACAAAGAATCCAATTAAGAGGCATTGACAAGAGAAAGAATCGGCAACAGTTTTCTCCTATCTTTCTCCTCTGCCATTATAACGTGGACTTCACTATAGTTTAGTGGCCGATATAATCTCAAATGCCGGCTTAAATTAGCATGAGTTCTGTCTTTATCGAGAAGGAACATAAAAGTTTAATTGCGAAACAAAGAATCCAATCAACACTTTGTACTTGCTGTATTGTGGAATAAAGAAGATTCTTGATTGATTGATTCTACTTTGGCAATAGATTGTCTTCCCGAATCTGTTTTACAAACTTACCTCAGTCTCATTGCATGAAGTAGTTTCTTCTTTTTCCTTCGAGACTTCGTCCACTGTTTTTGAAGCCACAGTGGAGTTTCTGGTTTCTGGTTTCTCATTGCTTGAAGTAGTTTCTTCTTTTTCCTTCGAGACTTCCTCCACTGTTTTTGAAGCCACAGTAGAGTTTCTGGTTGACTTCCTCACCTTAGGCCCCATCAAGAATGGAAATATGCAGTACCGTAACCTAATAACTGTAAAAAAACACAGAAAAGATTAAATAATGTCGATGTTTCTAATTATTTTTGTAGGTAATGTTGCTACATAGAAAAGTTAAGTTCCATTCTGAACTTAATTTTATTTTGTATGTTAATAATAATAATAACTTTTTATTGTCAAAAACAATGTATAAAAAAGAAATTATAATTAATAATCAATAATCTAGAGAATATGCTAATATAATAATAGATGAATCTTATGATTATTATATACATTTTATGGTAATATACATTCCTTTGACAACAAATACTCGCATGCAAGGGAAACTTCCCTGTACGCATGGAGGAGTTGCTGCAGACCGAGAAACTCTGTTATAGTGAAAAAATCAATCATCGAATACCTAACATAGCCTACTAATAAATTGTCAAGTAATTACAACTAAGAAAGAAATTATAAGGGTTTGAAATATAAAAAACAAATACAATAGATAATGAATAAGTTGAAAGCTCTCAACGAAAGAAGTATTAAAATAAAATGACTTTTAGAATTCAGAAATGTGAACTGAAGTTAGGCAATTCAGAATTTAGGCAATCATTGAACAACCAAAAACATTGCTTCAACCGCCTCTGGAAGGAGACCGAAAAGCCACTCCTTGATCAATCTACTGTACAAAAAATACGATTGGCAAGCTCTAATATTGTCAGGCAAATTATTGAAGAACTTGGGTCCCAAGAACAAAAAGGATTTTTGGAACATGGTGGATCTTGTTCTTGGTAATTGCGTTCTATTACTATATCGTGATTATGACCGAATAGTATCCACCACTGCGCCAGCATTGCCATTCCTATCAAAGAACATCTGCAACACTCTAAAAACGTACATATATCTAAGTGGCAGAATATTCAAATGTGAAAAGAGAGGAAAGCATTCATGCAATCTTGATTTCCTCATCATTATTCTTACAAAAGACTTCTGTAACCCAGACAGCGGCTTCACATGAGTATGATAAGTACTACCCCAGCAAGTAATACCATAGTTTAGTCTGGAGTGCACAAATGCAAAATAAATCTGCCTCATGACTCTCAATGGACACAGAGACCTCAAAAAATAGAATTTGCGCATGAACATGAACAAATAATTTTTAAGAGATAGGATGTGGTGCTTAAAACTGAGCTTTTCATCAACCATTAAACCCAAATACCTAACAACATCCGTTTGTGGGAAACTGCCACAGGGACAATCATTTAGCCGATCCTGATTATTCTATGATAACTGTCGAACGCTTTGGGTATTCGACTTCAAATTTTGAACAAATATTTCTAAAACCATTCTACGGATCAAGTTCGTTAATTAACGGAATTGACTGAATTAGTTGGGACTGGCCAGTATATTGCCATTTAAAAGCAAAAACTCAACCAGCTAACCCAATGTTTACTAGACTTAGGCCCGGTTGCACAAAAATTGGTTAAATTTTAACAGCGATTAATTTCACAAGAACAAATCAGAGAAGACGTTTTTGAAAAGACGGGTTCTCTGATTGGTTTTGTGGATTAATCACGTTTAAAATTTAACCGGCTTTTGTGCAACCTGCACTTAATGTAATCTTTCTAAGATACTACTCAACTTAAACAAGTAGCTTAATATGTTGAATAAAACGACTACGAAGTTGTCAAAAACCAAAATTTATTAATAATTAGAAAGACCGGTTTCGGTCTATATGAGTTTATCAGAGTTCAAATATGCGTTTATCAGAGATTGACAATGATGTAACAACCGAAACCGGTCTTTCTATCTATCAATAAATGTGTGGTATTTGACAACTTCTTAGTATTTTTATTTAATATTAATAATTACCAAAATATCAACTTCTCAACTACACAAAAAGTGGAACTTAATATGTTATGAATAAAGTGTAATTCCTTGGCAACGACACTAAATGCGCGGTGTTAGGAATTGCACCTTTACTTGGAACTTTTCAAAAATAACTCTATCACTATTTATGCCATATGCCTGCCTTCAAGTGTCATTCAGACTTACTTGAAGCCGATTTCACTGAGAATATGATAATCTTGGTAGTATGTGAAGCTTGTTATATACAATCAATGTGAGGGTAGTAATATTGTCGTAATAGTAATAAGATAGTCAATGGCCGCCGGCGCCGGCTAATTTTTGGGATTTTGTCATCAAATCAACATACAGTACTAAATCGATTACAGAAGAAAATTTACATAGGTCCATGTAGGGTTAATTATATAGTTTAGCCGAAAGTTGTCAATAACCTGGAATAAGCAAGTTCTTACACCCTGGCATCTTACTAGTATTTTAGCAGTTAATAATAAATAATATTTACCTAAATAATAAATTATTAATCAAATGGATTTCTTCGTTGAGGCAGCAAGTGAATAATAACCGTATAGTCAAACAATAGAAACATAACCTTAAAATTGATGTAGATAGCCTATTAATTTTGAGCAATTTAAAACACATTTTAGCTTGTGGAAAATTTTACTTGTGCTCTGATTCAACATTTCACAATTAAAATAAAAAATGTGGATGTTATTTCAATAATTAAAGCAATGATCAGATAGCAAAATACGGTATCAAAAAAGGGGAACCGCTTGGAAAGACTGATCTTGTCTACACAGTATTAAAACTATTACCTACAAAACCATTCAAAATTTTTAATTTAGTTCATGACTTTATTAACTCAAATAACAATAAATCAGATATTGTAAGCTTTTGATCATAAATTAATTTTGTCTTATTGCTTTGTATTTCAACATGACCAAAAGCCTAAACTTCAGCAGTGGGTAACCAACAAATGCAAGGGTTCAGCATTGAAAAAGATTAACGTTGAAAGAAATGTGATAAAGTTTTAGCTAATAAGAATAGCTTAAATAAAAACTAGCTCTATTACTTACATATAATTATGTTTAATGTTTTATTTATAATTATGAGACGCGGTATTTATTAGAGATTCACGAGGATGTCTCAAATCACAAACAATAAGAGTTCTGTTTGAGGACCTTCAAACATAAAAATCAATACGAACTTTTCAAATAGAAGTTTGAACCACTATAAATAAACAATTTAAACAATTAATAGCTGACAAGTAACAATCCATCACTGATTTTTGCAGAACTGAAACTGAATACTGAAACGAATGCAATCGCAACTCGCAATGCAAAATGGAAATGGTAATGGAGTAGTAGATGTGGTTATGATATCACTGCGCGAGTATTGTCTATTAAGCGGAGTAAAATAGTGCTGTATTGGCGGTTGAATTTGAATTTCCTGTAATAATAGTGTAATATTATTAATAAATATATTTATTTATACTGTAGTAAAAATTATTATTTATCAAGTCTTTATCTTTTTAGGATTGATTCTGCTGATATATAATATTGAGAAAAACTGTGAATTAAGCTTCAATTCAGTATATATTATGAAAGAATTAACAATAAAAATAATCTCCAATTAATTATTTTTTTCTAAGCTTAGCCTAATCCTTTTCATTATTATGCAGCCTATTTCACTTGGTTTACTACATTTTCATTTTATTATATTCCATTTGCATGGATTCATGTAATGGGTGCACCCATTTATTGTAACCTTTTTTCTGGAATTTATAGACAGGTTTTTCTGCGCGTTTGAGAACATGCCTCTTTATACTGCATTTAATTGTTTCACCATTTATTATAAGTTACCTTACTCTATAAAGCTGATAGTTTTATCTGCCAATCTATTATATGTTGGGAAAGTTTTAATATGTTCAAGACACATTTTCTATTGCAATATAACATGCACATTTTGATTAAATCCTGGGAATGATATTTATAATTTATTTCAGAGAAAGTTCTTGTATACCGTATCTTATTTTAACAAGATGATGCTAGTTAATTCTTTTATCTGAGAGTGAAAATCCATTTAATCTAAAGGACCTATTGTTTTCAATTGTCTTTCTCTATTTTACTTAGTTATATACAGATAAAAGTAAAATAATATTTCTATTTTCCTACTAATCTTTAATGATGTGACTGTTGAAACAAATGTAAATACACAAGTCTTATTCATTGATTATACATAATATTCTGTTCTTGGTGATCAGGCTATTCCCTAATAAGGTTATTTATTTGAATAATGTGGCACAATTTTTGAATTTGGAATACAACTCTACCGTACTTCAAGTGTTCAAAACCCTTAAAAAGTTTCGAAATAAAGTCATATATTTATAAAATGTCAAACAAATCTCGGATTTAATCTACTGAAGAAGCATTCATTATTTTGATTGGTCTTCAATTCAATATTGAATATCCTCTAACTTTCATGTTATTGATTGATATATTGTAAATACTATATGAATAGTTTAATTTTTCTAATAATCTTCAGGAGATGAATGCTTATTTCATTCATGATATCGATTATAATTTTTGCATTAAAATTATTCTCATTAAAATAAAATTAGAGGATTATTTCCAATTTTGAAATTGAAGACTTATTATCACTTTTGAGTCTCTCATTAATACTCTACCAAGTTCTTATTCAAATGAATAACTAATGATGGCATTAGAATAATATCATTTCTTGATTTTATAATCAATATTGTTAGCTATATAGAATATTTTTTATTGGTTTCTGTAGAAACAATAATGATAATGGATTTGAATTGATGATTAGAATTATTGATACTTTACCTTCCTTTAAATCTCTAATTTATTAATAAGGTACCTACTCACTTATAAGTATATGTAGAGCCGGTTTCCCAGCTCGGGATTTAGGTAAGTTCTAGACTTTGAACAGTAGCTGGACTAAAAAATTGTCTTTCCGAAAGGGAGCGTAAATAGTTATTTGTATATCTAGAGTGAAAAGTACGACTTTTTCTCCCTGTGGGAAAAAGTTTGAAGCCCAAGGCAAAGCCGAGGGCAGCAATTTTCCTGAGGGAGAAATAGTTATTTGTATATCTAGAGTGAAAAGTGCTGTTTTTTCTCCCTGAGGGAAAAGTTTGAAGCCAGAGGCAAAGCCGAGGGCAACAATTTTCCTGAGGGAGAAAAAACATTTTTCACTCGTGATATACACAACATTTTTCCTTCACCTACATTTTTATAAAAACTGCTAATAAAATAATTTTTAAAAACGTATGTGACCAAACATGTGTTACAACATAATCTAAAAGTAAACAGAAACAGCTGGCTTGTAATCACAGTTCTCCTTCGACAGCACTATCTGTCGGCTAAAGTTGTAACAACAATGACAGCCAAACTACAGCTATGATGAAGTTCCCGTTTCAAATTTGATTAGTTAATAAGTAATATTCGTTGGCTGATATTTTGAATAACATGGAATAAAAGAAAAAATATATACATTTTTTTAGTATAGTGATATAAAGTTTGTAATAATAATTTCAGCATACAAACATAAATTTTATATGTCGATCAAATGTCTGTTTGAGGTATTGAATTTAGTTGGTTTAATGACTACTCTATATGCTTCCTCATCTGAGCTTAGACCTTCTGACCTATTCCAAATGTACGTTTTTAAAATAGAGATGCTTCCCATGTTATTTAAATGGAGTCACTTTTACTCCCTAGGGAGTTTTCTGTTTTTTAGTACCGAGAGCAAAAAGTGACACTTTAGTATCATGTTTCAGGGAGTAAAGTAAGTACTTTAGCCAGTAGCTGGAGGAAAACGTGGTTTTCATGATAATCTTTATTTTCTCATTTCTATAATTGGAAACGTTTTTCCTTGACAAAATGAAGAATTCCTAAATACTTCAAAATAGCTGAAACTTTACTTTCTTTTTATTTTATTTTGTGTTCAATTTTATAGTTTTTCAAAATTTAATTCAAACGTGGACTACGATTATGCCCAGTTTCGGAAAGCCAATTTACTGACTCCAGCTGTTTAAAGTCTAGAACTCAGCTAAATCCCGAGCTCGGAAGCCGGCCCTTAAAGTACTTACCTTCACTTATCCTAGAAAACTTTGTTTTCTATTGTTTCAAAAATCTCTTCTAGTCTATTTTTGTCAGGGTTGCGTAGCATTTATCTGGATGAATATCATTTATCTATTTTTTCTATCAATGAATACTGGATGATATGATAATTCAAATAATTATACTCAATATAATTTATTATCTACCGTGATGGAACGATGATTATAATACATCTATGCTTCAATTGATTATTTCTAATAATTATTATATTATATTTGTGAGTTAGTTTATATTATGTTATTATAATTTCTAATATTCTTATTTTGAAGAGAAATGATTTCTTCAGATTGTCAAAACTCTTGGACAATTTTCCTTTTTGCAAGAAGCAATGCAAATTTTTTTACGAATTAAAATATTCTTCTTAAAACTCTTATACCTGTTATTATATTTATTTATGATTAATTATTGGATTTATTATATATTTGACATGTGGTTTAAAAATAATAATAGATCACTTCTCTATTATGATTCCCTCAATTTGTTTTTATAGTATGTATTAGACAAAATCAAGAGCCCACTATAAATTGTTTTTACAAGATCATGATTGTAATCATCTAGAATCTAGACTCTTAAGTGCCGGTTGCACAAACGCCGGTTAAATTTTAATCGGAATTAATTCCACGAGAACCAATCAGAGAACCCGTCTTATAAAAAGGCCTTCTCTAATTGGCTCTTGTGAAATTAATCACGGTAAAAATTTAACGGGATTTTATGGGTTAATGAATTAGGAGGGTACAACGGTCTTAAAATCTAGAACATACTTCAGCAGTAAATGATTATAAAGATATCTTCCATTGAAAAATATTTTCTAAAGGAAGAGAGCATTATATTTGTTCTAAATAGGCTCAGAGGAATACTAGGATTCAAAATATCAATAGGGTTGTTGGAGAATAATATTTCAACAGCTGAAAGTGAATGCTATTTCAACACTCATTGTTTTATTAAAAAAGGATGAAAATAATATCTATACATTGAATTTTATAAATATTGAGGCACTACATAATGGAAAATAATAAATTTGACAAGATTACACGTCTTTGGAATAATACACTGTGTGAACAATAAAAATAATATAATTCATTATTTATTGTTAATTATTCTTACAAACTACTTGGAAAAATAAATGATTAAAAAACAGTGAGCATATAATAATCAATGTTATGATTTCTAGGGTATTGCAAGAGTTCAACAAAGACGTACAATGAATAGAAACATGAAAAAGAATCTAATTGAATAATATTAATCTGTATTAAAATTTGCTCAATATCTACTATAAAACTTTCCACTACCATACTCTGTTATATTATACATCAATTAAGTAGTTGATTTTAGTACATTTAGGTCATCTATATACTATTAATGTGCATACATAGAAACGTATTATAATTCTGGTACGAGGAACTGTTTTAATATAGATGTAAGTTAGTTTAATTTCGAATAATAATTATTCCGGTTATGATGATTCATACAATAAATAGTATTATGATATTATGATACTACATAGTATGATACTATGATACAAGAATTTGAAAAAAATAATTTTTTTACTATGTTATTATTATTTATTGATTCATGCGATAAGTACTTCATCAAAATGATAGGGAGAGAAATCATAAGGTACCTAACCTTGTGCTATTCCTCTCCCAAATTTATATAACACATAGTCCGACATAGGTTGCCTTGTAGTTTTTCAATTCACAAAATTTTTACTCCTCAATTATTATTACAAAGTGGATTTTCCATGGTATTAACTCACATTCAAATAAGAGAAGTATTATTGAAGAGTTATGGGACACTCTACACGGTATAAACCAATAATTCATTATTATCATACTATATTTTCATAAATTTATTGAATAACTTACTACCAAACTCATAGATTATTTCACAAATAAACAGTAGATTTTTATTCTTTTAAGTCACAATAATTTTGAAATTACCTCAGTAAGTTAGAACCTATTTTCTTCAAATTCCATTCCTGAACTCTATTCAATAATGTATAGTAATTAGAAAAAACTCTATGGATAGAATATTCTTTATTTTATTTATAATAGATATTATCATTCATTTTCACTGATGTAATATTTTCTGGAAATTGATAGAAATTTGAAAGGCTATATAATAAGATTATTTTACACTCAGACCATGTATGATGTAGGTTCTTCCAGATAGTACTATTTTATCCATTTAAGTTATATAGCTAATTACTTATATAGTCAGCACTCCTCATTCCATTATTGTTGATGTAGCATAGTTGTAGTGGAAGGTAACATTGTATTTAGTAGTCAGTTCCAAGCTAGCGGACATAGCGAACGGAGCTCTATCGCGAGATATAAAATTATTGTAATATGTGGTTAACAAATAAATTCATTTTTTAAAAAGACTATTTGATTAATTGCAATCTTAACTGGCGCAGTCGGTAGGACACTTCAAAAACGAGAATTTGGTTTTTCGGTTTTAACCGTTAATGAAGTGTTCATGAACTTACGAAAAAGTTGTATCAGTCACCTAACATCGGGACTTAAATAAGTGAACAATCATCAAAATAACTTCGTAACAAATTGAATAAGTTGGTGAACTATTATATTATTAAAATTCGTGAGTGTTAATTGCAAAATTATATTCTTACTCAGTCACCTAATATCGGGACAAGTGTGAAAAATTATAAAATAAGTGAACAGTATAGTAAAGTGTTAACAATACCGTATTTCATCTACAAATTGAATCAAGAAAAAGCAACAGACTTTCAATATCAGGACAACCAAGGACCTTCATCATCTAAGGACTACTACGGACTTCAACTTCTAAGGACTACAACGGACTTCAACTTCTAAGGACTACCACGGACTTCAACTTCTAAAGACTACTACGGACTTCAACTTCTAAGGACTTCCACCTTTGAAGACTTTCAACCCGGGACTGTGACAAGATGAACTCGATTTTAGTATTGTGAGTAACAAACTTTTGTGATTTACAAACTTGGATAATATTAATTTTACTTACTATTTTCGTATTTCTTTTTCTTGTAATTTTATCTATAACTAAGAGCCATGAATTCCAACAATGATAAAGCAACCAATCCCCAAACTGTACCTACCCTTAAGAAAGAATTCTTGGACATGATCCCTGATTATTCAGGAGAGCCTACTATGCTAAATCGTTTTATTTCAATTTGTGACAAACTTGTAGCGAAATTTTACGTAACTGCCAATCCAGATGATTTCCAAAACGAATACTTGTATTCTACTATTCTTGCCCGTATTAAAAGCCCTGCTCTTGACATTGTTACTAGTTCTAACACTTATGCATGGCCTGACGTAAGAAAAGTTTTGATCAATAGTTACATGGACAAGAGAGATTGCTTTACTCTCAATCTTGAAATGGCTGAACTAAAACAAGAATCAGGTGAATCACCCTTTTCATTCTATGAACGAATCCAAAAACTTCTGAATTTACAGATCTCGTATTTCCGAAACAAACAACCTACAATATCAGAAGTCATGTGTCAGTATGTAAATGGATTAGCACTTAGAGTATTGCTAAGAGGATTAAGAGAGCCTCTCGGGTCTCTCATGAGAACCAAAAATCCCAGTTCGTTGGACAGTGCTCTAAACATGCTATCCAACGACTTCCAGTTCAAATTTGGTTTCTTTCAAGACCACTCTAATTTGAAAAAGCCTAACACTCAAATCCAACACAAAAGTAATCCCAGCTATCAAATGCAAAACTATCCTCAGAGACAACAGTTCTATCACACTCAAAATCAGAAAGGTCAATTCTTTCAAAACAAAAATCAACACTTCCAAAATCAACACATGAACAGACCTCAACAACATTTTCAAAACAATCAACCCAAACCACAGTATTTCAACACAAATCAGCCAAGAGCTCAAAATCCAAACTACAACCAACCAAGACCCCAAAATTCGTATCAACCAACGCCAATGAGCATTTCCTCAATCAACAATCGTCCCCAAAAAAGACCAAGACTGTTTCAAATGACAGGTCGACCAATTGACGAAATGCAAAATGATGAGTTTGATAATAATTTCGGAGAAAACGCTCAGAAAGAATTATCAGACGAATTCAAACAGCTCTCCGTTGAAAACGAAAATGAAACGTATTTCCAGCCAGCCGAACAAACCGAATCAGAGTGTTTTTTAGAGGATACGAGCCTCGAAAGAAATTTTCAATTATGAACTTACAAGATGACAAAAATGAACTTCCCTACTTCATTGATCCTAAAACAAGATTTAGAGTTCTAATCGACACAGGAAGCACTAGGTCATTCGTGAAGAACTTCATAGGTATGGAATGTTACAAAGAAAACTTGATAGAAGACCCTTTTGAAGTAGCAACAGCGCATGGTATTTCACAAGAGAAATACAGTACAAAGATTTCTTTATTAGGAAAATCGAAACACACGTTCTATCTTTTTGATTTTCATAAAAACTTTGACCTTCTTCTCGGACTTGACAATATGAAAAAACTTAAAATAAATTTGGATTTCATTAATGACAGTATTGATTTCAATGGAATGAAACTACCTATTTATTATTTTAACGCTGAAGAAAATGATTCAAAAGTGAAGTCAACGAACCCTACCAAAAATCAAATGACACAAATAAAATCATTTCTGATAAAAGCTAGAACTCAATCCATTATAGAAATTCCAATTGAAAATATGAATGAAGGTGAAGCTATAGTATCATACAAAAACTTTTCCGGACTTGAAATTCCTCAGTGTCTAGTGAAAGTGAAAGAAAACAAAGCCTATTGTTCTATTTTGAACCCCACTACGTCAGACAAGAAATTTACCATTCACAAACCAATGTCAGTCGAATCGCTTGAAAACTATAATTGTATTATTCCAAGTGAGTTACGTAATCATAATGCATGTAATAATTTGAATCTACTCCATCACAAAACTAACAAAATCGATCTATCAAAAATTAGAACCAATCATATGAATGCCGAAGAAGAGCAAGCTATTTTACAGGTGATTAAAGATTACTCAGATATATTTCACATTGATGGAAATCCTTTGACTTTCACGAATGAAATAAAGCATATCATAAGAACCACCGACGAAATCCCGGTCTATACAAGAAGTTATCGCTACCCTGAAATCTATAGAACTGAAGTAAATCGACAGATTGATGAAATGTTGGAACAAAAAATAATTCAACCCTCCAATTCACCTTGGAATTCACCAATATGGGTCATTCCAAAGAAACAAGATGCTTCTGGTAAAAAGAAATTTCGACTTGTAATTGACTATCGCGGTTTGAATTCTAAGACTGTAGACGATAAATTCCCACTTCCTAATATTACGGATATTCTAGACAAATTAGGAAGAGCACAGTACTTCACTACCCTAGACTTATTCTCTGGCTTCCATCAGATAGAAATGGATCCTAGCAGTATTGAAAAAACTGCATTCTCTACAGACACGGGTCATTACGAATTTTTACGAATGCCCTTCGGTCTCAAAAATGGTCCACCCACTTTCCAAAAAGCTATGAATAGCATACTAAGAGGACTCCAAAATGAATTGTGTTTAGTATATTTAGATGACATTATTATTTATTCAACTAGTTTAGAAGAACACATTGATCGACTAAGACAAGTATTTGAAAGGTTAAGACAATCCAACTTCAAAGTACAACTTGATAAAACAGAATTTTTGCGTAAAGAAGTTAGTTTTCTCGGACACTTAGTGACACCAAACGGAGTTAAACCAAATCCTGACAAAGTCGAAGCGATAAAAAGATATCCTATCCCTAAAACAACGAAAGAGATAAAAGGATTTCTTGGACTTCTAGGATACTATCGAAAATTCATTAACAACTTTGCTCATTTAACAAAACCTCTAACTAAATGTTTGAAAAGAAATGCTAAAATAGATATACAGGACCCAGAGTACATTAAGTGTTTTGAAAATTGTAAGAATATCCTTACTAACGAACCAATCCTTCAGTATCCTGATTTTGAAAAACAATTCAACCTTACAACAGATGCTAGCAATATAGCTATTGGGGCAGTTCTCAGTCAGAACAAAGACGGTGCTGATTTGCCTTGTGCATATGCAAGTAGAACCCTCAACGAAACTGAAATGAACTATTCAACTATTGAAAAAGAACTTTTAGCGATAGTTTGGGCTACCAAGTACTTCCGCCCCTATCTCTATGGTAGAAAATTCAAAATATTCACTGACCACAAGCCCCTACAATGGTTATTTTCTATGAAAGAACCGAATTCAAAATTATTAAGATGGAGACTGAAATTAGAAGAATTTGATTATGACATATGTTACAAAAAAGGAACAGCAAATCAAAACGCAGATGCCCTTTCCCGAATTCAGTTGAATAATAATAACACACACAACCAAAACTCACCCAGATTATTCAGTGATATTGATGCGATTATAAATGAAGCCATTGAAAATGTAGTGAATATCATACCTAACGAGGATGCACAATCTATGATAGCTAACGTGGATGATAACGAAACGTTATTTCAAAGATTAGAAAATGAAACCGGTACAGATGATAATGGAACCCCATTTAGAGGATTTGAAAACGAAACCCCTTTTCGAGGATTCGAAAATGATGAACCAGATTTCATAGGTCCTGCTGAAGATGAGTTCATAGAAAATAATTCTCATACGCAACATTCTAATTACGAAAGTAACACATCAGTAGAAATACCAGTTTCAGATGACCCAGTTAACTATGCTAAAAACCAAGTCATATTGAAGCTTGTGAGCAATAACCCAAAGAAAGTCACTATTCATAAAATATTTGATAGTAAAACAAGAATGATAGTAGAGATATCTGAGAATAATTTCGATAAAAATGTGATTGACTTCGTGAAAGAATATTTAGTGCCTAATGTTAGATATAGCTTGTATTTTGAAAATGAATTCTATGAAAGATTTGCTTCAGTGATTGCCAAAAATTTTAAATTTTCAAAACTCATACTTGTACGATGTAAAGTTAAAGTACTTGATGTAACACATGAAGATGACAGAATAGAAACTATTGATAATTATCATATTGGAAAAACGAATCACAGAGGTATACAAGAAACGTACGATAAGATAAGAAGAAAATACTATTGGCCCAACATGAAAAATTATATTCAAAATTTTATTAACAAATGTGAGATATGTCTCAAAACAAAGTACGAACGAAATCCACTTAATTTAGAAATGAACTTGACACCGACAGCTACAAGGCCGCTTCAAATCATTCACATGGACAGTATAACATTTGAGAAAAAGAAATTTCTCACGATCATTGATAGTTTTTCAAGATACGCACAATGCTATCCAATAACAAGTTGTAACAGTGTTGAGGTAGCAGACAAATTGCTTAGTTTCTTTTCCCACCATGGTATCCCTCAAACTATAGTTGCCGACAATGGATGTGAATTCAATAATGGCTTAGTAAAGGAATTGACAGAATTGCACAAAATCAAAATGCACTGGATAAGTACTCAACATCCGCCTTCAAATGGCTTAGCCGAACGTTTTCATTCTACGATAATTGAGCACATCAGAATATTCAATAATCGCGACGAGTTCAAAACAGAAACAATTGAAAGTAAAGTAAAGTACGCCGTAATTGCTTATAACAATAGCATTCACTCGGTTACAAAACTGACACCTTTGGAAGTTTTATACGGACACATAGAATCTAATCCTATTCTCGAAATTGACATTCAGAACAGATTTATTAACGAATATGTTAATAATCACAAAGAAAAAACTAAACGACTATTTGACCATATACAGGAAATAAACCAAAGTAGAAAAGAACATGTCATCAACGAAAGGAACAAAGATCGAGAAGAACTACCAGAAATCCCAAAAGAAGTTTATGTGAGGAATGTACAAAAACAAAGTAAAACAAAAATAAATTCAACAAAGAAACTCTCCTATCAGTGAATCGAGAACTTAAAACTGCCAAAATAAATCCCCGACATCATAACACTAGAGAGAAAATTCATTTATCCAAGATAAAAAGACCTAGAAAGTTTAAGAAACTGAACAAAGATCAAACTAATGAGAGAACTGAACAAGTAACAACCGATCCTAATTCAAATCCTGTTCTTCCAGGTTCCTCCTCTGCCTAATGAGTATGGCGAATCATTCTTCTAAAGCTGAAGAATTCAGGAATATAAGTAGTAATCTAGGAATAATTGCAGCAGATTTAGGCTCTGCAAAGTTAGAGATTTCAAAACACACTTTCATCCACTATTATGAACTAGAAAGTATTTTTGATCATGTTGATAATTTGAATATGTATTATGATAAGGTATCTGAGAATATTAGAAATAAGATTCCAATAATGGAAAATGTAGAATATATAACTGATAATGGTAGTAAAGCAAGAGATATAGTAAACTATTTGAAATTTATTAATCATACTAGGAATGTAATAGAAGATAAGTTAGATATCATAAGTGTGACTAATGATAAGAGATCTAAAAGAGGACTAGTGAATGGCATAGGAGCCGCAATAAAATTTATTACTGGAAATTTGGACTCGTATGATGGTGAAAGATACGATTATTTACTTGAACATTTGAAAACTAATCAAAACAGTTTGATTGATCAAATATCAGCCCAATATTCATTGAGTTCAGAACTTATTGCTGAATTTAATCAGACGTTGAACATTGTTAATTATAATTTTAATGAGTTGGAGAATAATTTAAATTTGTAAATGATAAGCTTAGCGACTATGTAGAACTAGAAAAATTTAGAGATTTGCTGAACCAGTTGAATATTTTATATAACATTGTATTAAGTTTGATCCAAGACATTGAAAACTCTTTAACATTTTGCAAATTGAAAGTTTTACATCCTAGCATTATTTCAACTAAAGAATTGTTTTATCAGATAACCAAGATTGCTGGTTACTATCAGAATAAATTACCATTGAAACCTGAATTGAAAAATATGTGGGAATTCGAAAATTTGATAAATGTAAACTGTAAACTAACGTCTAAAGAAATCATTTACTTCTTGAACTTACCAATCGTAGATGAATCAAATTATAACTTATACAAGTTGTTTTCTGTACCTAGTATGTTTCAAAATGGATATGTAACTATTATTCCTAAGGTCAGATACTTACTGAAGTCAAACGATAATTATAATAAGAAAGAAATATCAATTGAAGGTCTAACTAGTGAATGCACTAGAAAAACAAGTTCAAATTTTATTTGTTCTGTAGATTGCTGTTAACAAGTACACCCCCATAAGGGAAGAAAGTATTTTCACTACAAACATAAGTTTTTGGACAATTATTTTGTATGTAATCTTTATTCTAATGTCAATTGTTCTATTGTATTGTTATCTAAGTAGAAAAGTTTCACCCAATGTAAACATTGTTAACAACCCTACCCCCGAAGTTCTTTTTAGGGATGGAGGAGTTATATAGCTAATTACTTATATAGTCAGCACTCCTCATTCCATTATTGTTGATGTAGCATAGTTGTAGTGGAAGGTAACATTGTATTTAGTAGTCAGTTCCAAGCTAGCGGACATAGCGAACGGAGCTCTATCGCGAGATATAAAATTATTGTAATATGTGGTTAACAAATAAATTCATTTTTTAAAAAGACTATTTGATTAATTGCAATCTTAACTTTTATAAAATAGAATTATACAACCTTTTTTGAAATTAATAGAATTATAGATTAAAAATACAAATTAGTCTACTAGTTCAAACAACACTACTTTCAGTGTTAAACATCATCTTCAGGTTTTAAAAACTATTATACAATTTTTCATATTATGACAACTTGGAAAAGTATTAAAAAATCATGATTTCTTCGATTGATGATTCACAGATAGTTACAATAGCATGTTTATAAATAAAAGATTGCATAGTAACTCTTCAAACGTTTTAGTGAAATCTATATCATGTAACATAGTATCACATTCATCTACTATTAAATGTTCTATTTATTACATACAATTATTCTTAATACGGTACATATAAATACATAAATGCTCATAAAATAAGTAAATAATTTTTTCATAGTCTGAGTAGGCAACATAGATATAAATTATTTCACGAATGTCAAAGATTATTATAATAAAATGATTGTAATTAATTCTCCATATCCTGGCAATTTGGATGATCAATTCCCTATTAAAGTAGAAAAATTATTGATATTGACTATTTCATGAATGCAAATGATTAAGGAAATTTAATATTAAGAAAATATTGTGATTGATATCCCTATATCATGGCAATGTAGATGATAAAATTCCTAATTACAGAACATATATTGTAGATTCAAGTTAAAAGTTAGATAGTATTGTAATCAAAGATAAGTTGATAACGGTTATTATAGATAAGAATTCTTTTCCCCACACACGGACCACTATGTGGGTAAATATTTATTCCCTAAAAATATGGATTGAATTGTTTGTAAATGTTTTATTAATGTATTTTTCTTGATGGAAATAAATTGAATTGGATTGAAAAAGTTGAGACAATAAGGAAAGTTTGTGGAATGACTCTTATAGGTAACAAATATATGGTAACTCAAAGGCATCACAGCAAAGCAGGATATCTTTATCTTCTCACAAACATTGGAAAAGATAATTTTTCGAACATCAATATAATTTAATTTCCAATTATTGCACTGCTAGGCAGAGCCTCATCAATAAAAACGATAAATTATATTAAATCTTCTACACTCTTATTTATTGTAGGTACCTTCATTTCACTTAATTAATTATTGTATTTCCCAATCATTCATAGTTGAGAATGATTTATTGTATGTATCAATGTATAAATTGAGAAGAATAAATTAAGAAGAATGAATTAAGAAATAAATTCGTTGAACAGACATGATTCTTAAATTTTAAAAAATGTATTAAATCAGACACTTTTAAAAACTGTGCGGTATTCGTTTCTACAATATGTGAACAGAACTGGCATCAAGTTTGTCTCATGTTGGTCTTGCAAGGATGTTCACCAGTTGTATGGGTGACCGGCCAATCACATCTGGGAGTATGTGGCTAGCAACACAGCAAATGTCAATGTGATCAATATCGATGCACTCTCTATGGAAGAACCTGAAAAATAAAACATAAAAAATAAAGATGTAATAAACGAATCAAAATCAATTTAAATTAATAAAAACAATAAAGCGACTTGTAGTATCCTTTATTAAACACCTTGAAATAAATTGATTACACTAGGATTAGAGTGGAACAGAACATTTATTCAAATACAAGAATAAATGAATTCATTGGACAGACATGATTCTCATTCATTCGAATTATATCAACCCAAATTAATTTAAATTCAGACTATAGTGAGGTCCAAGTTATAATGACAGAGGAGGAGGATAGGAGAACAGCATTGCTGATCCTCTGTCTTGTCAATGCCTTCTATAGACGGTAGCTGATACAGGTTTATTGATGTAATATTAACTGTTCATTCACGTCTAAAATAGGTAATCAATTTTATTTTATCAAGCAAGAAATATTATATTTTTCAAAGATTTTATAATGAATTTTCATAATCAAGTTGAAATATTTTGGTAATTAATTATATTTCTACATTCTTAAAAAAGAATCTGGCAACAGAGCAAAGCGAGAAAGAGATAACGCTATCCGCTTTGTTGAATGATAGACAAGGATAGCAATACCATTAATACCATTGCTAATCGAACACTGCCATTATAACATATGTTGTGAATAAAATTTCAAATTTCAGTTTCAGTTTCATCATGGACCTTACTATAGGAATAGAGTTGCCGTGGAATTTCTTCATATTAAGGTGAAATGAAAGGGGTGTTATCTGTTCTAAATAATATTTAACTTTACTATAATTTATTTTTTTTAATTAGGTTCTAAGACCGCTTTGGTTAGAGTCCAACTGAAAACACCACTGTGCTGAGTCTATTGATACTATAGTAAGGTCCACGTTATAATGACAGTATTTGATCAACATTGGAGTCTATCAACTATCCTTGTCTATCATTCGACAAAGCAAATAGCACTATCCTTTTCTAGCTCTATAAAACGTTGCCAGACCGTTATTTAACAATGTAGAAATATAATTAATACCTATTATGCTATCTTTTCTCTATTCTTTATTGATTCATATTATTTATTATTATATATTATTCATTATTTTACAAAAGCGACTTTCTAGAAGTATTTTAAGCCTAGGTGATGATGATGGGATGAATGATAATACAATGAAGGTACAGTTATGAATGAATAAAAATTATAGGTTATGCTATCCACTTTAATTGATTTGAGTAAGTAAATAAATGAATAAGTAAATCATCAAAATGATAGGGAGAGAAGAAATAAGGTAAAATGACTTGAAAATGGCATTAGTAGCCGAAAGATGTCTAGCAAAATAGTTTGAAAGGGTACTGAAATTTATATTTTTATTTATATTGAAAATAGCCCTAAAGAAAAAAGACAAAAAATAAGGTCACCTTGTGCTATTCCTCTCCCAAATTTAGATAAGGTAACATATAGTCTTGTAGTTGTTCACTTTACAAAATTTTCACTCCTCAATTATTTTCACAAAGTACACCGTGATTCAAAAAGAATACCATGGCACAACTTTGAAAATCTGTATTTAATCAATAGAAACTTAGCTTGTAAATCAAAATGAAGAGTATTAAAATAATACTCTTCAATGTTTGATTCCATTACGAACTGCTTGTTGAATAATCACTTTGAACAATTAATCACGACATAACAGTCAGGTATTTATATAAATAAAAGCTATTAGCTTCTACTTACATTAGTGTCCTAAAGCGCTACACTAATGTAAGTAGAAGCTAATAGCTTTTATTTATATAAATACCTGACTGCTATGTCTTAATTAATTGTTCAAAGTGATTATTAAAATAAGTTTTTCCCCACTAGAAATAAGTTCACAAATGTTCAATTTGACCCCCTCCAGACACTCGAGTGATATCAATATGATACTCGAACTCGTTGCACACCCTCAGTAGCATATCGGGCGTAACAGTTTGTATAGCTGCTGTTATTTCTTGTTTGAGCTCCTCAATGTTAGCTGGTAGAGGAGGTCGATACACCTTATCTTTAACGTACCCCCATTGAAACATAGCCGATAGGGCTTCTTGGAGGCCAGTGATGAAGTGCTATGTCTCGAGCTGCTTGGTGGCCTATACATTGCCTCGGATAGTTTTCATTCGAATAGGCACGGACAGATGAGTGCCAATGGGGTGGTGCTCAATCCTGCTGGAATACCGTGATTCAATTAGAAGCTGATACCGTGATTCAACCAGCTAACATTGAGGAGCTCAAACAAGAAATAACAGCAGCTATACAAACTGTTACGCCCGATATGCTACTGAGGGTGTTAAACGAGTTCGAGTATCGTATTGATATCACTCGAGTATCTGGAGGGGGTCACATTGAACATTTGTGAACTTGTTTTCTAGTGGGGAAAAACTTATTTTAATACTCTTCATTTTGATTTTCAACCCAAGTTTCTATTATGTTTCTTTGATTGAATACAGATTTTCAAAGTTGTGGTATTCTTTTTGAATCACGGTTTAGATTTTCTTCGGTATTAACTTACATTCAGATAAGAGAAGTATTATTGAAGAGTTATGGGACACTCTACACGGTATAAACCAATACCTAATTGGTTTATATTGTATCAAGTATTCACAGTGGACAATACACCGCAAATTTTCAAAGTCGTCTCGATAATTTTTCAACGCATATCAAATGGCAGATGTATAAATTGAAGAGTTATGGGACACTACATGGTGTAAACCAATTGTATCAAGTATTCATAGTGTACAATACACCACAAATTTTCAAAGTCGTCTCGCTAATTTCTCAATACATATCAAATGGCAGGTGTATAAATTGAAGAGTTTTGGGACACTCTACACGGTATAAACCAATTGTTTAACAGTGCACTATACACCGCAAATTTTCAAAGTCGTCTCGACAATTTTTCAACGCATATCAAATGGCAGGTGTATAAATTGAAGAGTTTTGGGACACTCTACACGGTATAAACCAATTGTTTAACAGTGCACTATACACCGCGAATTTTCAAAGTCCACTCGCAAATTTTTCAACGCATATCAAATGGCAGGTGTATAAATATTCCACAATCTCAACACGCGATCTCCTCAGCACTCAAGAGATGGTTCATCTGAGATTCACTTTCATACTGGCAGTATACCTCACGCAAAACATTAATCCTTCCCCCTACAACCAACACTGACAACTCAAATCACACAATGCTGCCAACATGAGAGAACAATCCGCAAGTCTGCCACAATTGCAACACCAAAATCAACGTGGGATCCACTTTAAACTTGGAGCATTATTGGTTAAATGGGAAACGTAAGTGTTGTATATGAGTATTTCTGACAGTTTTAAGTGAACAGACTGTGCTGTTATTCTTACTACTAGTCTACACTGTTTTGTAGTGGAATTATCTCAAAACCACTCGCTACCTTTGTCCAATTTAATTCTTGACAGAACGACTAACCTTTCACGCAATACCCTCTGCTAAGATTCACCTAAAAAAGTCACCATTCCACATGTTCTACATTAATGCTACCCATTGCCAACATTACAAACCAAAGCCCAATTTTGATCACGTGACCCTCTCTTCCTTTCTGTATCCATTTTTGATCAAATCACAACATGTTACCCGTGGTCTATTATCTTCGAAACTATTATCTAGTGGAAAAATAATGTTTTATCGCAGAAAATGTTTCCATGTATCTCGGGTTTCTTGCAAAAAATATATACAACAATTTAGTAAATTGTTGAAGGGAATATTTTATTTCAAAATAACAGTCCTGGGGAGAGAAAGAATGTGTAGGGAACCTTGAAATGCAAGATATTAATCTTGTTGAGCAAATAACGTTGAAAAACAATGGAGTGGAGTAAACTATGAAAGTATAATACAGACACAGTATGAAAAGTTCAATTACATATATTATTTATTCAGTATGACGAATAATAAAATTTATCCACTGAGAAAAATCTGTACATTGCATGGATAGGGTGAGTCTTATATTGATACTTTATATGAAAATATAAATTTCATTCATTGAGTTGAATCCATATATTCGAGAAACTTTTTTTTTAGATTGATTCTTTATTGATTTATACAATAAGTACATCATTAAAATGATAGGGAGAGAAAAAATGCTAAAAACCTTGAAGAAAGCCTTGTGCTATTCCTCTCCCAAATTTAGATAAGATCCGAAGTAGGTTAAGTCTTGTAGTTGTTCAATTCACAAAATTTTCAGTCCTTAATTATTTTCACAAAGTAGATTTTTAAATTTAGATGCTTCAAAACCAAACATAGACATATTTCACATTATTGTTACTGAAATAGGAAATATTCAGATATTGAAGAAATAATTTTTCAGGATCAAAAAACAAACTTAATATTCTAAATGCAATGTGAAATTTACAATCGGATAATTGTTTGAGCTATCCTCTATAAATTAGAAATTAAGTGCTATATAGCACATCCTCTGGTTGATAATGATTCTAGAATTTTGATATACTTTAGATTACATGCTATATATTTTATATATTAACTCTAGAATAATGTAGAGTCTTAACCAATTTTCGGACTATGTGTAACCTTATCTAAATTTGGGAGAGGAATAGCACAAGGTTGCCTCATTTTTTTCTCTTCCTATCATTTTTGATGATGTATTTGTTGTATGAATCAATAAAGAATAAAGAATCAATCAATGTAGGCTATTCTAGATTCTATGCTAGTACCTATATATTATTCGATTTGATCAACTCGAAACTTATTTTATTTTATCTTAGATTTGTTATTACTGATCGTTACAATATGCTTGTAGTTGTTTACTTTACAAAATTGTCAGCCCTTAATTATTTTCACCAAGTGGATTTTTAAATTTAGATGCTTCAAAACCAAACATAGGCTATATATAAGACTTTACAGTTGTGTTTCCATAATGAAAACATAAATTTAAATTAAACTTGAATTTTAAAAAACTTTTGAAGTGAAAATGCACTTACTTTATGTATAGTGACGATCGTTTCGACCTGTTGTTGGTCATCATCAGACTGTGGGAATTCACTCAGATGACAAGGCTATGTGTGGTAAGGGATGAAGGTGGTGGAATAGGTTGTGGTGGGGGTTGGGTTGGTGGATATTTAGTGCGGCGGTATTTTTGAACTTTGGACTATTTTGTCAAAGAGTGTGTGGGAAGAGAAATTTATTTGATCATTTAGGAGACTGTTGGGAAACTGTTTTGTGTGGTTGTAGATTTCGTATTGTTCTAATACATTGAGTTTTCTGCTTTTTTGAGAGATATGGAGGATTTCAAGATTGGTGGCGATGTCTGTGTATGTGTGGTTTGTGGATATAATATGGTCAGCAAAGTTTGAGTGGCTATGTGGTTTATTAATGGCTCTGATGTGCTCTTTGTATCTTGTCTGAAAGTCACGTCCAGTCTGTCCGATATACAGTTTACTACAATCATTACATTTTAATTTGTAGATGCCTGGTTGCTCAAATCTCTGTTTGTTTGTTTGATAATTTTGAAAATGTTTCCTCAGTGAATTTGTTGTTTTAAAGGCAATTCTGTATTTGAGTTTTTCATTGCCCAACAAAATGGATACTCATCCACTCTAGTTGACAACCTACTCCACAAAATAAGAACAAAATCATCAACCAAAAATAATATGGAAAATGACCAAAAATTTATCACACTCACATACTACAACAAAAAATCACAGAAAGTAGCATCATCTTTTAAAAAACTCAAATACAGAATTGCCTTTAAAACAACAAATTCACTGAGGAAACATTTTCAAAATTATCAAACAAACAAACAGAGATTTGAGCAACCAGGCATCTACAAATTAAAATGTAATGATTGTAGTAAACTGTATATCGGACAGACTGGACGTGACTTTCAGACAAGATACAAAGAGCACATCAGAGCCATTAATAAACCACATAGCCACTCAAACTTTGCTGACCATATTATATCCACAAACCACACATACACAGACATCGCCACCAATCTTGAAATCCTCCATATCTCTCAAAAAAGCAGAAAACTCAATGTATTAGAACAATACGAAATCTACAACCACACAAAACAGTTTCCCAACAGTCTCCTAAATGATCAAATAAATTTCTCTTCCCACACACTCTTTGACAAAATAGTCCAAAGTTCAAAAATACCGCCGCACTAAATATCCACCAACCCAACCCCCACCACAACCTATTCCACCACCTTCATCCCTTACCACACATAGCCTTGTCATCTGAGTGAATTCCCACAGTCTGATGATGACCAACAACAGGTCGAAACGATCGTCACTATACATAAAGTAAGTGCATTTTCACTTCAAAAGTTTTTTAAAATTCAAGTTTAATTTTAATAGTGAAAAAGTATGGATATACAACAGAGTAATCACGCCGAGAGGAGAAAATGGATCCATTCATACAGGAACACTCATATCAAGGTTATGAAAACATCCCTTTCCATATCATTCAACCAGTTTTGTTTACACAATAACATTATTCCCAACTATGCAAAAATCAGTATAAAAAATCAAAACTCCCCTGCTCAAAAAACTAAAAAACAAGCTCAGAAACTGTACATTAAAAACAGCATTCAACATTTGTACAAACAGAAAGATAACCTCAACCAGAAAGCATACCATCTTCATTTAAAACTGAGCTCAGAACTACACCATTTAGAATTTAATGAAATATTATCTCACAATCAAGAAATTATAGATTCTATGAAAAAGAAGTTGAAAGCCAAATACAACCTTAAACTAACTCAACTTATGAATACCCAGAACCCAACTGTAACATCCACACATAATTTTCACAAAAGAACAATCAACAACACTGAAATAGAATTCACAGAAACAGAAATGAAATTACTAGACAAAGGATTGAAACACAACATCAAAACAAACAATCCTAATTCAAAATCCCAATTATTCAATACCATAATAGACACAGAGACTGCAATACAAAACACTACCCTACCTGACCAAGAATACTTGAGACAGGACATAACAAGAAACAGAAACAATTTCAAGCCCTCAGAAAAAAACAACCCAGAACACATGATATTGAAAAGCATAAAAAACAAGCAGAAACAACACAACCTAGTCATCACTAATGCTGACAAAGGCAACATCACAGTTATAATGCATAAAACAGACATAGACCAGAAAGTAGACAAATTCATCAATGACAATAACATAGTCAAACTCTCAACTGACCCAACTCACACATATCAACAAAAATAAAAGATGCCATCAACCAAACCAAGCACATAATCCCAAACAACCAGAAAAAGTTTCTCAAACAAATCAACCCACAAGCACCCAGACTCAACGCCCTCCCAAAAATACACAAACAAGATGTACCAATAAGACCACTGATCAATCACACAACAGCACCTGCCCACAAACTAGCCAAACTACTAGATACCACCATAAGAGACAACATAACTTTTCATAATCATACTGCAGTGAAAAACAACATTGATCTCACCACAAAACTTCAGAAAATCCAAATACCACAAAACTCCACAATAGCTTCACTGGACATTTCAAATTTATACACCAATGTACCAATCCCCGAAACTGTAAAATTCCTTAAAACAATGCTAGAACAGAATAATACACCACCTGAACATATCAATGAAATTGTAAATCTCACTAACCTAGTCACCTCACAGAATTACTTCTGTTACAATAACCAATATTATTTCCAGCCAAACGGTCTCCCCATGGGGAGCCCCATTTCTTGCATTTTAGCTGAGATCTTCATCCACAACATTGAACAAAAACACATTCTCAATCAGTTTGACAGAATCATCAGCTGGTTTAGATATGTTGATGATATTTTTATTCTATACAAAGGAAACACCAGACAAACTGAAATATTTCATTCCAAACTGAACAAAATACACCCAAACTTGCACTTCACCATAGAACTGGAAAACAATAATACAATCAATTTCTTGGACATCACCATATTTAAACAAAACCATACTTTCAAAACATTTAAAATATACAGGAAACCTACCACAACTGACACAGTAATTCACAATACCTCCAACCACCCAACCCAACATAAACATGCAGCTTTCCACCATATGATCAACAGACTATTGAATATCCCCATGACACAATTTGATTACAACCAAGAGCTCAACACGATCAAATTCATTGCCCAACAAAATGGATACTCATCCACTCTAGTTGACAACCTACTCCACAAAATAAGAACAAAATCATCAACCAAAAATAATATGGAAAATGACCAAAAATTTATCACACTCACATACTACAACAAAAAATCACAGAAAGTAGCATCATCTTTTAAAAAACTCAAATACAGAATTGCCTTTAAAACAACAAATTCACTGAGGAAACATTTTCAAAATTATCAAACAAACAAACAGAGATTTGAGCAACCAGGCATCTACAAATTAAAATGTAATGATTGTAGTAAACTGTATATCGGACAGACTGGACGTGACTTTCAGACAAGATACAAAGAGCACATCAGAGCCATTAATAAACCACATAGCCACTCAAACTTTGCTGACCATATTATATCCACAAACCACACATACACAGACATCGCCACCAATCTTGAAATCCTCCATATCTCTCAAAAAAGCAGAAAACTCAATGTATTAGAACAATACGAAATCTACAACCACACAAAACAGTTTCCCAACAGTCTCCTAAATGATCAAATAAATTTCTCTTCCCACACACTCTTTGACAAAATAGTCCAAAGTTCAAAAATACCGCCGCACTAAATATCCACCAACCCAACCCCCACCACAACCTATTCCACCACCTTCATCCCTTACCACACATAGCCTTGTCATCTGAGTGAATTCCCACAGTCTGATGATGACCAACAACAGGTCGAAACGATCGTCACTATACATAAAGTAAGTGCATTTTCACTTCAAAAGTTTTTTAAAATTCAAGTTTAATTTTAATAGTGAAAAAGTATGGATATACAACAGATAAATTTAAAATTGTCAACCACTTTTTATTATTATAAATTATTCATATTTTTTTATTATATAAAATTATAATATATACAAAACCAGGTTTTGTGGCTTTACCAGCCACATCTTCAGCTGTTTGTTTACAACTACTGCAGTTGTTTGTTTATAGTAGTTGTAAACAAACAGCTGAAGATGTGGCTGGTGAAGCCACGAAACCTGGTTTCTGTATATATTATAATAATAAAAAGTGGTTTACAACTTCAAATTAGTGTTTTCACATATATATGACTTATTCTATTTTATTTTAGATTATTTACTGACCGTTACAATATCCTTCAACCTCTAGCCAGCCGGGCATGCAGTAGCACATTCTCTGGTTGATGTTGACTGTGGCATTGGGGTTGATGATACACTCGGCGCCTTCAAGGCATTCATTGTCCGAATTGCATGGCGTCCGCAGAGCTAAACGCAACATTGGAAAACAACAAAACAATTTAATTAGTTTTGCAACTTAACATTCACTTTCAACAAGCTGCAGCATAAAATCCACTTTCAACAAGTTGCACGGCGTCCTCAGAGCTGAACGCCACAATCAAAACAAATTACATTTTAATTAGTTGCAAGATAACATTCACTTTCAACAAGTTTCAACATAAAGTTTCACTTTCATCAAGTTGCACGGAGTCCTCAGAGCTAAACGCCACAATCGAAAACAAAATACATTTTAATTAGTTGCAAGATAACATTCACTTTCAACAAGTTGCAACATAACATTCACTTTCAACAAGTTGCACGACGTCCTCAGAGCTAAACGCAAAAATAGAAAACAACAGAACATCTTAATTAGTTGCAACTTAGAGTCATTTTCAACAGTTTTCATAGAAAGCAACTCTTTGCACTTTATATAGAGGTCCACGTTATAATGACAGTGATTAGCAATGGTATCGCTATCCTTGTCCATCATTCAACAATAGCGCTATATCTCTTTCTCGCTTCGCTCTGTTGCCATATCGTCTTTTAACAATGTAGAATTAATAAAATATTTAATCTTAGTTCATTTAAAATATAATTTCTTGCTTAATAGAATATAATTGATTATTTTAAACGATCGAACTGTTGATATTCAACCAATAAACCTAGTATCAGCTACAGTCTATAGAAGGCATTGACAAGACCGAGGATAGGCAACGTTTTTCTCCTATCTTTCTCCACTGCCATTATAACGTGGACCTCACTATAGTGTTCAAAAATCCAACCCATGAACCAAACTGTACTTTTTACTGACAACAATTAATTAATTGCGAGTGAAAAAAATTCACATAAAGCAATTTTTTCACTCCATAGTGTTCAGAAACCCCACCCACAAACCAAACTGTACTTTTTTTTTACTGACAACAAGTGAAAAGAAAAATTTACATAAAGCATTTTTTTTCACTCCATAGTGTTTAGAAACCCAGCCCACAAACCAAACTGTACTTTTTACTAACAACTGTATAACAAGTGAAAAGAAAAAATTTACATTAAGCAATTTTTTGCATTTTATAGTGTTCAGAGACTCAAACCCCAAAACCAAACTGTATAGGTGTTTTAATTATAAATAACAGTACGGTAGGCTAGTTACAATTGAGAAGAAACATTTACAAAGAGCAATTTTTTTGCACTCAAAACCCAAACCAAACTGTACTTTCTATTAATAACAGTATAATTACAATTGGAAAGAGAAATTCACAGAAAGCAATATTTTGTACTCTATATAGGGCCGGTTTCTGAGCTCGGGATTTAGCTAAGTTCTAGACTTGAAACAGCTGGAGTCAGAAAATTGGCTTTCCAAAACGGGGTGTAGTCGCAGTAAATAGTTGCAGCAAAATAAATCTTTATTTTCTGATTTCTATAATATTGGAAACGTTTATCCTCGACGAAATGAAACAATCCTAAATAATTCAAAATAGCTGAAGCTTTACACTATTTTCTCTTTATATCATTTTGTGTTCAATTTTATAGTTTTTCGAAATTTAATTTAAATGCGACTTTGACAATGACTACGACTACGCCCCGTTTTGGAAAGCCAATTTTCTTCAACTCCAGTTCTCAATTTAATTTACTCCAGTTTTAAATTTTGTTACTCCAATTTTCTTACTAGCTGTTCAAAGTCTAGAACTTAGCTAAATCTCGAGCTCGGAAATTGGCCCATAGTGTTCCTAAAACCCAAATCCCAAACCAAACTGTACTTTTCATTAATAACGGTATAATTACAATTTAAAAGAAAACACACACATCTCTTGCATTCTAGTGTTGAGCTATCTACACCTTTCAACTGTATACCTCCATTATATGCTTTACAGGCTACTTCTTGTGAAAACAAGACATACAGTAATGAAGTCCACGTTATCAAACTATACAACAAACTGATGTAATAATGAATCAAATTTTTTATGAGTTTTATCTGCATATTTATATAAATTTTAACAATGTAGGATTCGTTGACATAAGAATTCAATATCATCTTCTTATGTTTACCTATTATTTTAGCTATAGATTGACTGTACTTGGTTTTTTATAGCTACAAATAAATTATAGCTTCAACCATTCTTGTTTCCTTGGCTTCAAAAAATAGCATTAATACAGACCATCATTCCCGTACTTTATTATAATAATTATTATACTAGGTTCTAGGTATACTTATCATGCTATTTTTAGTGGAACAAACAAAGATAAATTGTTCACGGTAATCTACCTATAGCCTATTAAATAATATTTGAAACGATACCTATATGATTTCTATACAATGTTATAGAAAAAAGATTGGAAAAATAATATAAAGCTACATAGAGGTGTATTATATAATACCTCAGGCCTATATAAAAGATTAAGATGGTATATGATACTTTCTACAGGATGAGGGACTAATGTATGTGTTTAAAATAGGGATTTTAAATCAATAACTTATTACAAAAAAAAACTTTTTTTCCCAATGTGTAATGATATAAGAAATTTGGATATTTGTGACTGTTCAAAAAGTTTTGATAGTTTTCTGCATAAATATAATTTCAATTTTGGAGTCACTCAATAATAAAAAAATGGTAGATAAAGTTTGGAGGAGAAATTTTTTTCTTTCATAAAAATAATTATATTTATGTTATTATATAGGTTTGTCTATCTATTTTTTTAAAATTCTTCATTTTGATAACCAACCATATAGCATTGCTTTATCAGTCTTTTACACGTCTAGCAAAAAAATTGAGACATTTCCTGGTGAAATTAATTTGATTTTATTCTATTTTGAAGGATTATGCATCTACAAGAGGACATATTCGGATTCCTCACAGCAAGAAGCATAAGAAGGCGTAGAGGATGATGTTATTATTTATCCCCAAAAAAATTGAGGAAAATAATGTACTGAACAATTTTTGTTTTCTAATATATTTGAGGGGTCATATCTCCTGAACGAGGAAAAATTTTGCTTATCGGTTTGCAGGAACGGATTCTTCGGATCAAGGAGCATAAGGAGGCATAGTTGTTAATGATATTATTTCCCTCGAAAAAAAATGTACTGAACAATTTGCCTTTCAAATTTGTATTTAAGCGATCATATCTCCTGAACGGGAGAAAATTATTTTTCTAATCGGTTTGCAGATTCGGATTTCTTGCATCAAGGAGCATGAGAAGGCAGAGTTGATAATGATATTATTTTCCTCGAAAAATGAGAAAAATTACTGTCCAATTTACCTTTTCCATTTATATTTGAGGGATCATATCTCCTGAACGGGGAAGATTTTCGCTAATCCGTTTGCAAATTCGGATCTCTCGCATCCAGAACCATAAGAAGGCAGAGCTGATAATGATATTATCTCTTCCGAAAAAATGAGAAAAATAATGTACTGACCAATTTGAATTTCTCAATATATTTATGGGGTTATATATCCTGAACTGGTATGATTTTTTCTAATCGGTTTGCAGATTGGGATTCCTCGCATCGAGGAGCATAAAGAGGCATAGTTGATAATGATATTATCTCTTCCGAAAAAATAAGAAAAATAATGTAGCCTAATTGCATTTTTCAGTATATTTAAGGAGTCATATCCCCTAAACGGGGAAGAATTTTGCTAATCTGTTTGCAGATTCGGATTCCTCGCATCGAGGAGCATAAGAAGGAATACTAGTTAATAATAATATTATCTCTCCCGAGAAAATGAGAAAAATAATGTACCGTACTGACCAATTTGACTTCAAAAAGTAGCATTAATACAAGCTATCATTTCCTTTCCTCAGTTTAATAGTTACTACATTAGGTGTAGGCCTAATTATTATATTATTTTTAGTGAAAAGAACCATGATAAATTATTCACGGTACTCTACCTCTACTCAATAGCTAAATACGATATACAGTTTGTTAAAACTCCACAGTATTTTTAAGAAAAATATATTAGAAAAACAATAGACTTATTTAAGTCTACATAAGAATGTATTAGGTTACACGAGATTTATGGCAAGATATTTATCTCGAGCCACTCCCGTGTTTCGGATGGACACGTTAAGCCGTCGGTCCCGGCTGCCTAAAAAGCATTCGTTAGGTCATGTCAGAGGCCCTGAAATTGATCAGTTGCGACCTGAAAACTCTGACACCAGACCTGAGCCAGCCAGGTCACTCGATATTATTATAATGGGAAGTACAGCCCAAAACTATTTCATTCCTGAATTTTTAAAATATATAATATCTCATAATGTAGGTTCATTTTGTTGACTTCTACCATAGAGAAACAATAGCATAAGTAGATATCCCATGGTATAGGGCGTCACTCGATATTATTATTATTATTACACGAGATTAAGATGGTATTTGATACTTTCTACAGGATGAGCGACTAAATGTATCTGTTTAAAATAGGGATACAAAAATCAATAATTTATTAAAAAAAATTCTCACTTCTTCTGTCTACACAGAGATACTTTATTGCCCAATGTGTAATGAGATGAGAAATTTGGATATCTGTGACTGTTCAAAGAATAATTTTCTCCATAAATCTTATTTTAATTATGGTGGCACTCAATGATAACAAAATGGTAGGAAAAATTAGTAGAAGTTTTTCATCTTTAATAAGAAATTTGGACTGTTGTATAAATTAGAATTGGTACCGTTTTGGGCGGAAGCCTGTGGTACTTTTCTGTAAGTTGTGTATTCCTAAATGATTAAATAAAACGATGATATTAATGCCATTACATAGATTTTTCCATCTATTTTGTTTTAATTTTGATAACCATATAGCATTGCTTCATCAGTCTATTGCACGTCTTACAAAAGAATTGAGACATTTCCTGGTGAAATTAATTTGTTGATTTTATTCTATTTTAAGGACTACGGATCACATTAAGCCACCTTTACACCAGAGTTGATAACTCTGAAAATTATTGTTGCCAATTTCTTAAAAAACACACAAACATTTAACTTGTTTTCTACAGACAAAATGACAAATTTTTTGAAGAAAACTTTTTTGTGAACAATAATTTGTTGACAACTCTGGTCTAAAGAATTTTGCTTGAGCCCATGATATTGTTTTGTTATGAGTATTAGCTTTTGATTTATTTATGAGATTCATTTTTGAGATATGAGATTTATTCATGAGCGGGGAGGGGGAAGAATGAAGATTCTTCCTCAATCAAACATAGCTTTACTAATTTGACACCAACTATCAACAGGATAAAAATTGATAAATTGTTAAAAATTGGATTTATTCATGAGTATAAGCTCGTGGGGAGGGGGAAGATTGAAGATTCTTCCTCAGTCAAACATCGCTTTACTAATTTGACATCAACTATCAACAGGATAAAAATTGATAAATTTTGTTAAAAATTGGTAACATGATTTATTAAATGCGTTTATACCTACTGTTAAGGCTAATTCCATAAAAAATTGACATCCATTGGTTTTTTTATTTGCTACCGATTCATTCATAGAGTTACTACTGTTCTAGACTTCTAGACTTTTAGAAAATTGTAAGATATATTTTATAATACTGTAGAATAGAGGCAATAAGAGTTGACTTATACATATGTACGGGATAGGAAATTCACGATTGACCAATCATGACGTCTGAACTACTCAACTGATTAACTTGAAATTTTGAATATAGATTCTGAATTCACCGAGGATGGTATATCGGCTTATTATAAATTCTTCAAGATTTCAGTACCGTAGGTCAAGTTTTTAAATCAAAACTGTAAACTTTAAAACTAAATTTGTTTTAATCAGAACTGATTAACTTGTAATTTTGTATATAGATTTTAATTTACCGTGGATGCTTAGGCCTATTTTAAATTCTTCAAGATTTCAGTAGGTCAAGTTTTTAAACCAAAACTGTAAACTTCAAACTAAACTTGTTTTAATCAAAACTGATTAACTTGTAATTTTGCATATAGATTCTGAATTTACCGAGGATGGTAATCGGCTTATTATAAATTCTTCAAGATTTCAGTAGGTCAAGTTTTTAAACCAAAACTGTAAACTTCAAACTAAACTTGTTTTAATCAAAACTGATTAACTTATAATTTTGCATATAGATTTTAATTTACCGTGGATGCTTAGGCCTATTTCAAATTCTTCAAGATTTCAGTAGGTCGAGTTTTGAGTTTGTCAAGTTTTCAATCAGACCCTTGCAGAGCACGGGTTACCTGCTAGTTATGAAAATTAAATTGATAAAGTGTTGCCAGCATTAAAATATCAGGTATTTTTATTTTATTGCCAGTTTTATTTCTGTAATAAAAACGTCAAGTTTGCGTGTCTCATTTTATGTGTGTGTGAGTACCTTTGCGTCTGACTGGTTTCCTAAGCGAAGGCCTGAATATTGTTGGAACATGTGAGGACAGCTTTGTCGATTGGGTATTTGTTTCTTCGTGATGTGGTCGAAATAGTGGTTTGTCCATTATTTGGTCGTAATTATTTTCCTCCCATGTTCTTGTTGACATCTGTTCTATCCAGGATGCTTGCACACAGCATAACAATACATTATTGAAATAATCAACAGAGTTTTCATTGAAAATACCCTAGCAAGTTATATATGGAAGAGTTTACACCAACTTCTATCCTGCAAGAATTTATTTTGGGAAAGTGAATGTAATAAGAACAACGATAATTTTCATTATGTAGGTAGTTTATAACTTTGCTGTAGTTTAGACACTGGGTATCTTTGTAAATATTTAAAAAACACTTTTCATAATGAAATGAGGAATGCATTCCAATCATGAGGAGAGGAGCTTCATCATTCACTATATATAGTAAATAGTGAGTGATGTGATAAGAACATCATTTTCATTATTTATTTATAACTTTGTTGTGGTTTACACACTGTGTATCTTTTTAAATATTGAAAAAACACTTTTTTATGATGAAATAACGATTGCATTTCACTCCTGAGGAGGAAGTTCATCAGCCTCTATGAAGTAAATAGCAAGTGATGTAAATGAGTATACAGCAATCAACTTTCATGCTGTGAGAATTAACAATTATTATTAAACGAAAATCCCAATTAAGGCTGTGCAAAGGCTAAAAATAAACTTTCTACTCGTGATATTTTTCCAAGTTTTTCGATTTGTATATCATCAGGCTATCAAAATGAAAAAGTTTTCTCAGGAAAACATTTTTTCCCGATAATTACTTTTTGAGATATGAGCGCCTGAAGTTTGAATTTTTGGGACAGAACATTTCAAATTCGGTAAGATATAAATCCATGAGATTTAGAGGATGGATTCTTCATGGTATTGTTGATCTATTGAAACAAACATTTTCTGAAAATATCAATTTTTGAAAAAGTTATTCAATTTATCATAAATAGCTCAACTAGAAGTTATTTTTGGTTATCTTTAGTAAATTGAATAATTATTTCAAAAATAAATATTTTCATAAAATTTTTGTTTTACTAGATCAACAATACCATGAAGAATCTATCCTCTAAATCACATGGATTTATCTCTTACCGAATTTGAAATGTTCTATCCCAAAAATTTAATCTTTAGGCGCTCATATCTCAAAAAGTAATTATCAGAAAAAAAAATTCCTGAGAAAACTTTTTCATTTTGATAGCTCGATGATATACAAATGGAAAAACTTTGAATAATATCACGAGTAGAAAGTTTATTTTTATCCTTTGCACAGCCTTAAATGATGTAGCCTACCTAAATCACCCTGAAGACTTCTGCTACTTCAAATATTGACAACAGTGTAAACAGCTAGATGGAAATATTTGCAGTAGCAGAAGTCTTCGGGGTGATTTACAGCATTGAATTTGGATTTTCGTTTAATAATAATTCTCAATTCATTAGAATTTGAGAAATTGCAATATCTCAGTAATTCTATCTGTGAGAATTCCTTTTTTGTAAAAATAAAGGTAGGCCTAATAACAACACCATTTTACTCATGTAGATAGTTAGATGTACACCAATCAACTCTCATCTTGTGAGAATTCTCTTCATAAGAGGGGAGGTGATAAATGCGTTTGTCATATTTTCGTGAAATCAAAAGACTGGGAACAAGGAAGAAAAATTGAAGCAAAGTTATATGGAAGGGTTTACACTATCCAATCAACTTTACCATGTAGTAAGAATCATTATGTTGTATTTTTTGTATTTTTTTTAAACTTGGAATAAGGAAGAGGTATTGGAACAGCTTTGGTCCCCAAAACCAGTTTTTTTGCATCTCCTTGCATTATATTCAATGTATATGAATAAATAAGTTAGAAAGATAATAATTGTCAAACCTTTTGTATTTTTTATTAACAAGTAACCAATATTTGTTGTTATACCATGATCATTCTCATCAAACTCATAGATATCAGTCTCAGATCTCAATAATTAAGATATATCATGTCTAGCATAGATTCTGAGGCTTTCACATTATATGTGATTCTCACATTGGTTATTTGAAGAATTAATTGATATCTTAAAGGGAAGGTGATTTAATGCGTTTGTCGTATTTTTTTAAATCAAAAGACTGGGAACAAGAAAGACAAAATGAGTTAATTTTAATGGTAGCCTACTCTATTTTCTTTCAATTTATTAGAAGGATTTCATTGTAATATGCATAATTATATACCGGTACCCTGACTCTTGAATATCTCACGTTCACAGTGTAGGCTATTATTAGAGATCAGTGTTTATAAGTCAGTATTCTATTCAAACGTCTAACTTTCTTTACAGATGAGGTATATAAGAATAATTTTTTGTTGTATACGGTATTCAGTTAAATGGCAGCTATCAAAATGTTGATAAGAAAAATAAATGATTCAAAACATTTTTTCCTGTTCAATCGTTAAAAAAGAAATCTGCAATAAATTTCAAGCATGTTGGTGCACATTGAAGCTCCTCTCTTGGCCCTGCGACAAAAATTCAAAATTTCATGGGTTAGATTGATTTGTATTCAATTAATAAACGATATTCAATTAGAATATTTCAAGTTCCATGTTTCATAAATAAGACATCAAAAGCTGTTATCAAAAATTTAATGTGTGCACGTGAGAGCAGATGAAATGTGTATAAGAGGAGCAGTTTTTTTTGTAACAATGGAAAATTTTGAAAGATTTGATTTCCTGTCACGTTTAAATTGAGGGAGAGCATACCGTACATGATGAAATGTAATTTAAAGTTTGTTATGATTGTAAAATTATGGAATTATGTTAATGAGGATAAATTTCTGAAACGGACAGATCTGATCTGAGGAGAAAGCGATTATGTTTAATTTGAATAATAATTTTATCTCCTGATTGATCCATCAACATTAATAATTTTATGGAAGAGATCGACGTAGTTGGAAATCAAAATGAACTAATACAATTACAAATAAATTACAAAAATAACCGGTTAATGTCTCAATTATTTTTGCGTTTGATTAATAATCACTACGGTAATTTTTATGAAGGATAAATTTAAAAAACTGAAAATTAGGTACTTATAAATTCTATTTCATATAATAGTTTGATCATTAGTATTAGATCTATACGATTTTTACTATAATTTCAACGAATAGACCACATTTTGGAATAGTCCTATATAAATATCATACCGTAATTATTGTCTTTCTCTTTAGGGCTACTTTTGAATAATAAAAAAATTAGAGTACCCTTATAATAATAATAATAATTATTTGTGACGAAATAATCTCTAAAAAGGGTACTCTGATTTATATTTTTATTTATTTATCATATCGTAATTATTTTTCAAAGTGATACACACGCTTCCATTTAGATAACTTATCTATTATTTTTGCAAATAGGATGACTTGTACCGGTAGTCTAATATAAATCTGTAAGTGATGATCGGTTCAATAATCGTAGTTTAACTTTTAATAACTCCTTTTAACTTGGTTAAATCCTAATCCTAGTTAAACTTTTAATAAATTTCTTATCAAACTGTAGTAAAAATGAATTTCATAAGGAAAACTTTGTTGTCATGCCACTCATCCCATGAATTATTTATATCTTAATAAAGTTATTTATCCCATAGCTATTTTGTTGAACTACGGTAACTGAAATAAATATCAGATTTTATGTTTTGTCAGAAATACGAATATTAAAACTGATTTGAGATCTCATGTATTTTTTGATCGAACTGAATCACCATAAATGGTGATAAATTTAAGGTTTAAAATAATAACTTACTACAAGTGAAACCCACAAATTTTCGAAGAATAATAGTTCTAATAGTTTAGTTTATTCCTGTAGGCTATTCTATATTAGTTAGGAGATTTCCTCATGTTTATGAACTATATTGGTTATATATATTATTTCTTATACTCCTTGTAGTAAGCAATAATGAAAATGTGAAACATATAAGATAAAATTAATACTATTAACTATTTATTACTTTGTAATTGTATTACTATAAGACTTTGTCAATTAGCTATATTGATCTACAGTAAAAAGTATTTATTTATTTGGCTGCTTCAATATCCAACTATCATCATTTCGGACCAATTTTTATGGTAGAATATTTTTTGTTTTTGAATATAATGAAATTCTATGTTCATATCTAAAGTATCTTGAGTCAATTTTTCTGAAATAACGGCATGTTTCTGTTCTGATATCATGGTTTAAAGCATTGATCCCCGGTTGCACAAAAGCCTGTTGAATTTTAATCATGATTAAATGCCACAAGATCAATCAGAGATGGCTTTTTTGAAAAGAAGAAAAACTTCTCCGATCTCATTATTCTTGTGGCATTTAATCACAGTTGAAATTTAACGGGATTTTTTGCAACCAGCCCCAAGTCACAGTGCCGGTTGCACAACAGCCTGTTAAATTTCAACCGTGATTTATTCCACGAGAGAAGCCGTCTTTTCAAAAACGTCTTCTCTGATTGGTTCTCGTGAAATTAATCACAGTTAAAATTCAATATGCTTTTGTGTAACCGGCTCCAAGTCTCAGTATTGTAGTTTTCCTATCAAGATGTTATTTTAATCCAAGATTAAATTGATAAACCTTGGTTAAAGTGTTAGTTGACATTGTTTAGAGGAACTTGATTAACCAACCTTTATTTGGCTTCCTGTTTCCAAATGGCACATAGCCTCGTGTATCTGAGCAAAAAATTCATAATTATGAGATTTCGGGGTTTTATAAAGATGCTCAATAGCCATAATCGAATTAGAAATAAAGGCGGTGTTACTGCATTCTTGTATCAGTTTTATTTATTGTAGCAAATTCAGAAGCTCATGCAGTTTGTAATAAATACTGAGTGAATTTATCAGCCCCGTACTTCAGTCACGTAGAAGCGTTTTGCTGTGTTTCAATGCAAAAATGACGACATTAGCCTATCAAAGAAAAGAAGTTAGCTTTATTCCATGCAAACGCGAAGCAAAAATATGTAAGGTGTTCCGATAAAACAGTAACGTTTATCATAAATATATACTGTTCATTTGATATGAAAGCAAGTAGAGGTACCGTAAGCTTGAATAAGAAGCATGGTTTTTTTATTAAAAGCGAATGTAGATAAATACTAAGAATGGAAGTAAAACGGCCTCATGTTAACAATGATTTAGTATCAAGCCACAGTTAAATATAGGCATTGAAATACTCATTCCTCATGCTTGAAAGCCTTAACATTCTCTGATGCAAGAGGAACAAAAAAATATTATAGGTACTAGAATAATTTATGAAAATTAATTTTCATTAATTTGGAATAGTTCATAAAAACTAATTTCTATTAATTTAGAATAATTCAGTATATACGTTTGTATTGTAAAACAGGTCTTCAAACTATCGTTATAAAATGACCTAAACTGTGTCGTATTCTTGTTTTTTTTTTAATTACAGGTCTGAGTACCATGATATGTTTTTTTAGTAATTTATTAATTCGATTTCTACGTCATAATGGAATTATTCCATCTTTGATTATATTATGATAATGAATGAATCTCTTTTGTTTCAGGAATAAAAGAAAGTGTTCTATCAACACCACGATATTTTCCAAATCGTTAAGATATCTTACAGTACCTACGAATAAAGATATTTCAAATTTCCAGTCGGTTTTATGTTAACTCAAGCAGATTACTGTCGACTACATTCTATTATTACTGTTTACTGTTACTTATTACTTTTTTGGAAGTGAAAGTGTAAGGACGGCACAGTATGAGAGATTAATATATAATTAAATTCATTTAAAATCTTACTAGTTCCATCAATTTCAATAAATTTAATTCCTAAATATTATAATTCAGTCTGGTAGAAAAATGATCATAACACCACGCGAATTGGAACATCTATTTTTTATTAACAGAACCTTAATAAGAAAAACTCTGTATAAAAAAAATTTATGCTTCATTCGTAGTATTCTATAATATTTATATCAATAAATTTCCAGTATCGTACATCGAACCATGAGAAAAGATAGCTCAAATTAATGTTAGTATATTTTCTTCATAATTGAATCAATCATAAGAATTTGATGTTATAAAATATTGACAGGTAGAAATACAGTTTAGAAATAGCCCATTTCATGCGGTTTCCTTAGTTGTAGGGTATTTACAATATATTTACACAATATAATACCACAGTATAGCCTATTATAAAAACAATTATATACAAATGAGTATTTTATGTATTAGTAACTTATACATCTCAGTTTATTTTTAATAGCAACAAAAATATTTGGAATAACATACTAATAAATTTGTCTTAAACTCCATTATAAAGCATTATTTAAAGCCAAAATGCTTTCTCATAGTACCATGCTATCTAAATCCTTGAAAAGGATTTACTGTATCAATATTATAAACTTAAACAATCTTTTACACCAAGAAATTATATCAGAATATTTTTAAAAACCAAAATGGTATTGTAAAGCTACATGCCTTAAAGCTATCATATTTACAGTCAAGCATAACACAAGAATTACAAATTAAAGTCACTTTATTCACAAAATATTTTTACATTCTTCCAATAAAAATACAAGAAAAATGCATTGAGTTATATAGAGTTTACACAAATATTTATTAAAATTATTGCACTTGGTATTTAAAAGTGGTTCTATAGTTTCATATCTCAAGAATTTTCTATATAAAATTATTGATTTTGTTGCTAACTTATTTTGATGCCGCAAAATTTTGTATTATATTTACAGGAAAAAATCCAGTACAAAATTGATTAGAAGATTCCAACAAAATATATTCAAACAGTTCAATAACCATCACAATATTTCTGTCTTTGTAATTCTCCTGACACTACTTGTTGAGATAAACTTTGTATGCTTGATATCGGCCTACCTTAAACTCTATTTACAATTATAATAATTAAGATAATACATAAATTTCCCATCCAACTTAACGGCACATTAAATATTTTTTAGGTTTTGTAGCAAAGAGTTTAAAAATTTAATAATTTGAATGAAAATAGGAATTTTTTAGTAGAGAACTTTTGAAACAAAAATAAATGCTTGTATTGTCTCAAGAGGATATAATAAAATAAAATAGAATGACTGCCTTTATTTTTGACCTAGGAGGGCGAAGTTAGGGAACAGACGGCCCTCTCTTACACTTTTAACCCTCCACGAGGAACAAAGATTCATTGGTAAATGAGAGTATATAAAAAGCTTCAGTTTTCCGCTAAATATTAGCCTAATTATATGGAATATATGATTGAATACTGTAATGCTCAAACAATCCCGTTAATAAGACAGGCAACTTGTAAAAGTACAATTACAGTAATAGATGATAGATATAATAAAATTTGTTAAAATCAATCTTATTCTTTTAAATCACAAAAATCAAGAAATTAAGATTTCAAATAATTACCTAGGCTATATTGGATCCTATATTTGATAGAAAACTGATGGGGAAAATGTAGGACCGAATAATAAAATTAGAACACAATATAGGTAGTTGTTATTCAAATATTGCTTTGTTATCATCTAGCTCCGAAATTCCAATGAACAAATTTATGTACAGGATTCATGGATTAATAAGTTGAAAAATCATATCTTAAATTACAATACTATAATAATTGAGTTTGAAAAATATGTACAACAATACAATTATCATTTATCAGCAGCATTCAATTAATGGAAACTTTCGATCATATTTACAACAATTTTCTCCTTATAACTAAAAATTTTTATCAATAATATGTAGCTTATTTGACATTATTTTATACCATGTGTTGCTCGGAAGAGTGTATGTACAGTTTTGTAAGTAAGAATGGTGTATTTACAATTTTGTTGTCAGTGCCAGATTATTCAACCTTCGTGCAATAGTCAAACCGCAATCATGGTTCGATTCACACACAAAGTGGCAACTTGTAAAACGTGTGGAGGTAGTAGATTCTGTTATCGTTGTAGCAATGGCTGATGCTAGGAGTTAGGACTTATAGGAACTATACCTATATACTTATAGGAGATATATGCCTTTATAGAAACGTTGCCTGTTCACTTTTCTTTTATTTACACTTGAGAATGGCCCTTGAAGAGTTGAAACTAGTTATGTTTTTTTTATAATAAAAGTATACTTGATAATTTTCATCAATAACTACACCTGCTATAGTTGCACTATAAATATGATTAATTGTAGTTCACAGTCTGTATGTAAGTTATTGTCTTACATCCATATTAAATATTCATCCACAATGTGGATGTCATATTATACTACTCAAAAGCTCGTGAAATAAAATCATAGATGAGCCTATATTTTCCTTGCTTTTGATGCTTGTGCTACTTTACTTGTTAGTATTTTGCGACAAGCCTTATCAATGGTGTCAAATTAGCATTATGAATCAGCCTTATCCAATAATCTGAACAATTAATTAACAATAGCCTACTATTGAGGGAATGTTGTAGAAAAATATATTAGAAGACTATTTTAGAAAGTAAGAATATTATCCAGCTTTATACCTTCCTATTTTCCTTTTTTATGATATATCTTACTTCTTTATTGTATGGAATGTAGAACTTTGTACCTATACTTGATCTTGAGTACGGTACCTAGGTCTATGTAGTGTGCTGTATTTGTAAATGGAAATTGCTGATATACTGCGTTTATTTCAAATGCTAATGGATTAATAATTATTGATAAACGAAATTCTAAACTAAATGCTGTGAATCATTGTAAAATTTACAGCATTTAATCTGGAATTTCGTTTAATTTCGTTGTATTTGTGTTATTTGTTATGTAGCCTACCGTATCGCTATTGTCAAGCAGCTTGGTATTTTTACTAAGACAGATAAATGAATTGAATCGAAAAAATGAACTAATTTAGAATGTATCTCACTTTTCCTATTATCTATCTTCCATTCTTATACTTTACTTTACAATAGTATGATTTGTTATTGTGTTGTATCGAGTGTTTTCTTTCATGGTCTATCTTTTACTTGTTATTATCCATCTTCCTACTGCATGATTTGTGATGATTGTGTTGTAGGCCTGACATGGCAAATGAATGGATTGCGAATATAATTTGATTCCAGCGTATTTAGTACACAGTAATAGTTATTTGTATATCTAGAGTGAAAAGTGCTGTTTTTTCTCCCTGAGGGAAAAGTTTGAAGTTTTCCTGAGGGAGAAAAAACATTTTTCACTCATGATATACACAACATTTTTCCTCCACCTACATTTTTATGAAAAATGCTAATAAAATAATTTTTAAAAACGTATGTGACCAAACAATGTGTTACAACATAATCTAAAAAGTAAACAGAAACAGCTGGCTTGTAATCACAGTTCTCCTCCGACAGCACTATCTGTCGGCTAAAGTTGTAACAACAATGACAGCCAAAACTACAGCTATGATGAAGTTCCCGTTTCAAATTTGATTAGTTAATAAGTAATATTCGTTGGCTGATATTTTGAATAACATGGAATAGAAGAAAAAAATATATACATTTTTTTTAGTATAATGATATGAAGTTTGTAATAATAATTTCAGCACACAAACATAAATTTTATATATCGATCAAATGTCTGGTTAAGGTATTGAATTTAGTTGGTTTAATGACTACTCTATATGCTTCCTCATCTGAGATTAGACCTTCTGACCTATTCCAAATGTACGTTTTTAAAATAAAGATGCTTCCCATGTTATTTAAATGGAGTCACTTTTACTCCCTAGGGAGTTTTTCTGTTTTTTAGTACCGAGAGCGAAAAAGTGACACTTTAGTATCATGTCTCAGGGGGTAAAGTAAGTACTTTTGACAGTAGGTGGAGGAAAATTATATTTTTGCGAGTACGGTACCTAAATTGAATGTGAATTTAATCCAATTCCAGCGTAGGCCTATATGGTATATGGAACCACAGATAGAATAGGTAATAATTACTAAGTCCTCTCTGATGGAACACAACCATTGCCACTTATGGCGAGTTAATTAAATTTCGATTTCTGAATTATTTGGGTTAGATCTTCTTGGGATGAAACACAAACATTTCTGCTTATGGAGATTTACCTAATTAAATTTGGATTTCTGAATTATTTGGTTTTGATCTTCCTGGGATGGAGCGCACAGCCATTGCTACGTTTGGGTGGCGATACCTCTAGGTCTGGCCGAGCAAGCTCCGTTGACGGGCAGCGCGTTGTCCATGCAGAGACACACGGCACGCGTGCCGCTGCCATCGCTTGCACCTGTACTCGTACTCAGCACCCGGCACTCGGTGTATTGAATGAGCTCGCAGTCCAGCTGGGTGCTGCACTCTGTGATGCCGGCTGCACCCACCACAATGCCCGCTAGAACACGCAACGCAACCCTGCTTTATAGTCAGGTTCACGTTATAATGGCAATGGAGAAAGATAGGTCAATTGTCTTTTTTCTTTAGGGCTACTCTTGAATATGAATAAAAATAGAAATCCAAGTACCTAAGCCCTTTTCCTGATTATGGCATCATAAAGTCGAAAAATTTTATGAGTTAACAATTTCAAAAAGGGTACCACCCTTAAGCTGCGTTTACACCAAAGTTATTAACAAAATGTTATAACTTAATCCTTATAAATTCTATCAGATTGGACTGATTAAGTCAGAATATTTTTAAATTAATGATATTCCCATATTGCTAAACACCAATCTGGAAACGTTGCGGAGCTAGTAAAGGATAGTGCTATCTGCTTTGTCGAATGATAGACAAGGATAGCAAATGCTGCAATTATAACGTGGACCTGACTATAGTTATACACAACACCAACTGTCATATAACAGGAGTGCTTTGGAATTATGTCCTTCTGTTGAATAGAAATAATTTAAATTTGGGCTAGCAACTGTTTTTCTCTCCAATATTGTAATGTGTAAGAACGAATAAATATGAATGTAGGCCTCAATGTACCGTATATTGTTAGTATTTGTTTATAAAATAGAATTATAGTGCCCTGCTCATTGAAAATAAAAGATTAAGAATATAAATTATAACAACTATATAGTTTCAGTGTTAACACCCTCTACAGGTTATGAAATAAATTTCAAATAAAAAATGATAATAATTTTGGTTCATATGAAATTTATGTTATAACCGGAAGATGGTGTGAACACTAAAACTAGTTGTTATACAGGGTTATCATAAAAGAATGGTGCGGTTTCGAACATTGTTTAAAGAAAAACCAAATTACTTACATTTAATGTTTTTTATTCACCTAATTTGTCGTCTGAAACAGTTTTTTTACATGATTAATAACTTTCAATAAGTGCGCCCTTAGTCGCTCGACAAATGTCCAAACGATAATAAATTTCTCTCTTAACATTCGATAACATTTCTTCGATTATGGCTGTCATTGGTTCTCTAATCCTGTTTTAAAGTGGTTCAGTTCGCAATTTCTTGTGAATAAACAATGTTTTTGATGTAAATTTACAAGAAAAAATCTACCTGAACCACTTAAAAACAGGATTAATGAAGCAATGACAACCATAACCAATGAAATGTTAGCGAATGTTTGGAGAGAAATTGATTATCGTTTGTATATTTTGTCGAACGACTAAAGGCACACATATATTTAAATTTATCAATTATGTAAAAAACTGCCTGAGACGACAAATTAGATGAATAAACAACATCAACTGTAAGTAATTTGTTTTTTCTTTAAACCATGTTCGAAGCCGCACCATTCTTTTATGATAACTCTGTATTTATACTCTTAATCCATCATTCTATTATTTCCAAAGGGTACTATAATTCTTTTTATAAATGAAAATAAGTACGGTAGAACTGATTTCATACATTTTAAGAAGATGTTGGTATTTTATTTATCTCTACAGCATATCTGAGGAGAAAGCAACCATATACCGTACAACACTAACTGTTATATGATGTGTGGTTTGAAATTAAGATCTTCTGTTTTATTATTGTTGAATTGAAATGATAATATTGAAAAACCTTATAGAAGTGAAGAATTTGAGATAAATAAATTCGCAATTCTTATTAGCCACCTAAAACCCCAAAATTTGTAAAGGTTACAGTAAAGATCTTCCACTTGTTGTGAAAGGTTGAACAGTTTTGTTTGAGGCTCTATCATTCAAGGTTCTCAGGATTTGGAATGTCTGTATAAACTCAGATGGAAAACCTCTATAAAAATACAGAGGTGATTGAATCAAATGAATTCTTAATACAAACTATTTACCAAAATTTGTAAATCTCCAAAATCACTTGAAGTGGAAGGTTGAGTAGCTTTATTTAAGGCTCAAGGGTGAAATTTGGTATGTATACATGAACCCCCCAACAATCCTAACAAAATACACGGAATAATTTATTATGTGCTGAAATTGTCGTCGGGGGTCAATCACGTGTAAGATATACAGGGTGGGTGAAATGTCCGAGAACGGCTTATTCACCCACTCTGTATGTAAAACAAATGGGAACAATACAGTGTAAAATTCACCTGAACCTGTCAGATTTCCCTATGTAAAACACCAATATGCTTCTCATTTAACGAATACTGAACAGTTAGAAATGAATATCACACTGCAATGATATATGTAAAACAAATGGGAACAGAATGAAATTCACCTCAACTTGTCAGATGTCTTTATGGATAACACCAATAGGCTTACCATCCAACGAATACTGACAGAGATGATTGGTATTATATATAGAACAAGCGGCAAACCTATGAAAAGTAGGTAATTTTGTATTATTAAGGTGGTAGAGGTTGGTGTTTGACTGTGAATATAGCACACACTTTTAGTGAGTATCTATATATACCTATGTTCCACATGTATATTATATACTTCTTCTGAGCACGATCCACATTCTGAGGTGTGTTGTCGATTTATATATCTATGTATCACATATATATTATATACATGTGTATGTATATTTTGGGGCCACGAGCAGTGGTTACATAATCATCGGCAGAGCCAACACGCAAGCAACAGTTTGCTTCGTGATTCGGAAAACTGATGAATGCATATATTATTATTGGCTGGCGATGGAGGGGTGATGAAGAGGGGTTGAAGGGGAAATGGGTGGATAGGCGAGGGGAAGGCGTTTATTCGGTCTAGCAATACCACACAATAAAAAACATGAGAAAAGGGAAAGAGCGTCAACAGCTATTCCAGCTATTCTTACAAAACTCTCAGAATATTTCTACAAGTAGTATAGTGAAGTCCACGTTATAATGGCAGTGGAGAAATATAAGAGACAGCGTTGCCGATTCACTGCCTTCTATAGAGAATAGCTGATACCGGTATATCTAATGTAATATTAACTGTTTATTCCTGTTTAAAATAGTCAATTATAATTTATTCTACAGATGGGAATATTACAGGAAAATTTACTGTGAAATTTATTTTACAGCATTCAATTGGGATTTTCGTTTAATAATAATAATAATAATAATGATAATAATTTTTCCTTTTTCCTTCGTCCTGGTACCCCCAGAAGAAGAAAATATAACAAACAAAAATGAAAAATACACTTATAAAAGAAATCTTACAAACAAAACAGATGAAGAATAATAAAAAAAGCAAGAATGACAGAAGATAAGAAAAATTCCTTTTCAGTGGAGAATTTAAAAAATTATAAACCAGACAAAATATAAATTCTCCAAAACCTTCTAAAGAAGGTTTGACTGGAGGAGTCAAGTTTTACATTATATTAAAAAAACCCATAGAAATAGTACATTGATGTAATCAATCAGTGATCTCAAAATAATAATTTTCAATTCAAATCATATCAAAAGAAGAAATAATTGTCAATCTTGAGTAGAAAAAAATTGATACATTGATAATAATTCATTTAATTGTATTGTATAGCAATGATAATAATAATAATAATAATAATAATAATAATAATAATAATAATAATAATATATAATAATAATAATAATAATAATATAATAATAATAATTTATCGTCAAGAAAATTGTCATTTGATTAATTTATGACAGAGGAGGAAGATAGCAGAACAGCGTTGCTGATTCTCTGCCTTGTCACTGCCTTCTATAGAGGATAGCTGATACCGGTATATCTGATGTAATATTAACTGTACATTCCTGCTTGAAATAATCATTTATGATTTATTCGTTAAGATAATTGTCATTTGATTAATATTTGACAGAGGAGGAAGATAGCAGAGCAGCGTTGCTGATTCTCTGCCTTGTCACTGCCTTCTATAGAGGATTGCTGATACCAGTATATCTGATGTATTATTAGCTGTACATTCCTGCTTGAAATAATCAATTATAATTTATCCTTTAAGAGAATTGTCATTAGATTAATATTTGACAGAGGAGGAAGATAGCAGAGCAGCGTTGCTGATTCTCTGCCTTGTCACTTCCTTCTATAGAGGATTGCTGATACCGGTATATCTGATGTAGTATTAGCTGTACATTCCTGCTTGAAATAATCAATTATATTTTATTCATCAAGAAAATTATCATTTGATTAATTTATGACAGAGGAGAAAGATAGCAGAACAGCGTTGCTGATTCTCTGCCTTGTCACTGCCTTCTATAAAGGATTGCTGATACCGGTATATCTGATGTATTATTAGCTGTACATTCCTGCTTGAAATAATCAATTATAATTATTCGTTAAGATAATTGTCATTTGATTAATATTTGACAGAGGAGGAAGATAGCAGAGCAGCGTTGCTGATTCTCTGCCTTGTCACTGCCTTCTATAGAGGATTGCTGATACCAGTATATCTGATGTATTATTAGCTGTACATTCCTGCTTGAAATAATCAATTATAATTTATCCTTTAAGAGAATTGTCATTAGATTAATATTTGACAGAGGAGGAAGATAGCAGAGCAGCGTTGCTGATTCTCTGCCTTGTCACTTCCTTCTATAGAGGATTGCTGATACCGGTATATCTGATGTAGTATTAGCTGTACATTCCTGCTTGAAATAATCAATTATATTTTATTCATCAAGAAAATTATCATTTGATTAATTTATGACAGAGGAGAAAGATAGCAGAACAGCGTTGCTGATTCTCTGCCTTGTCACTGCCTTCTATAGAGGATTGCTGATACCGGTATATCTGATGTATTATTAGCTGTACATTCCTGCTTGAAATAATCAATTATAATTTATCCGTTAAGAAAATTGTCATTTGATTAATATTTGACAGAGGAGGAAGATAGCAGAACAGCGTTGCTGATTCTCTGCCTTTTCACTGCCTTCTATAGAGGATTGCTGATACCAGTATATCTGATGTATTATTAGCTGTACATTCCTGCTTGAAATAATCAATCATAATTCATCTGTTAAGAAAATTGTCATTTGATTAATATTTGACAGAGGAGGAAGATAGAAGAACAGCGTTCTGATTCTCTGCCTTGTCACTGCCTTCTATAGAGGATTGCTGATACCGGAATATCTGATGTAATATTAACTGTTCATTCTTGTTAAGAATAATCAATTATATTTTATCCGTCAAGAAAATATATTTTCCAATGATTTCAATAATAAATTCTCATAATTAAGGTTAATTAATTATATTTCTACATTGTTAAAAATGATCTGGCAACGTTGCGGAGATAGAAAAGGATAGCTCTATTCGCTTTGTCGAATGATAGACAAGGATAGCAACACAAATGTTAATAAAAAACTGTTATTATAACATGGGCTTCACTATATATGGAAAAGGGTTCTTGGTTTTCTGTGGAAGTACTGCATATAATTCTTGGCTGTTAATCTGAGAATATTAACTCTTTAGGCCCGATTGCATAACAGCCGGTTAAATTTTAACCGTGATTAATTTCACGAGAACCAATCAGAGAAGGCGTTTTTGAAAAGACGGCTTCTTCTATTGGTTATCGTGGAATTAATCACGGTTAAAATTTAACCGGCTGTTGTGCAACCGGCACTTAATTTCTCAGAATATTGATGTTTACAATAAGAACTTCATTAGTTTAATAATGGGCAGTAGGCTAAATTTATTTGATGGTTGAACAGGCAGTGCGATCACTGCATGGAAAATTTGCACCTTCTAGTTCCAAGTATCAGAATTTTGAATTACAAATAGAAAATACTTGCCAAGTATACGATAGCAGACTGCATTATCCATTCAATATAGAATCTTTTCTTTGATAGCTTGAATTTGTTTGAAATAACTCAGTTGGTGCCGTACTTTAAAATACTCTCAGATTGTAGGGAACATACTTTTATTTTCATTTTAAACGAAAAACCAAAGTTAAATGTTCCAAATTACTCGAAATACTTTGAGGCCTGGTTGCACAAAAGCCTGTTGAATTTTAATCGTGATTAAATGCTGCGAGGACCAATCAGAGAAGCCCTTTTTCCAAAAAAACCTTCTCAGATTGGTTTTCGTGGTATTTAATCATGATAAGAATTTAACAGTTAACTCTGTCACCAAATCTGTGCTATAACATATCTACATGAAATTATTCATGTTTTCCACTGCCTTCCGATACTCAGGATAAAGATCAGGAAAATACCTTTTATAAGAGTATCAACGCTATGCTGAATTTTGTTTTTATTGAATAGAATAGCATAGGTCTCTTCCTGAGTATCGGAAGGCAGTGGAAAACATGAATAATTTCATGGAGATATGTTATAGCACAGATTTGGTAACAGAGTTAACAGGATTTTGTGCAACGGGCCTCAAGCTTTAAGCTGTATGTAGGATGATGAACTCATTGATCATATTATAAATTTTAAAATAAAGTATTATTTTTTTCATTAAAATATTAGAAATTTTCTAGAACTTGAATGGGTTTCATAGGAACCAACAACGTTATGAATATTGCAACAAATATATTAAATAATTTTGAATTAACAATTAATGCATTAAAATGTAGATAATAGACAATTAATTCATCCATTTTTTTTAGAAATATTAGATGTAAATCGATAGATAACAATAGTTCAACTACAAGTTATATTTGCCAAATTAAAAGAATACAAATGCTATTGTGTTTTGTGATTGATCATGCATTTCATGTTTGAACACTGATGCTGAATGAAAATAAATATTTAATTTTTTCAATTAGCATACTGGTAGTGCGTTGATGTTGAATGATTGTATCTAATCATTTGCCAAAGCAACACATTAGGCTAACGCACACCAGTTAGTCAAGACAAGACTAGACATGATCAGACACGTTTAGTCACAATACTTCACATATAGCTGTTTGTGACGCAACTCATACTGATTTGTCATTGCAATTAGACATGTCTTCCTCATAAGCAACTATGTTAAGTATTGTGACTAAACGTGACTTTTCTTGTCTTGACTAACCGGTCTACGCCCAGTCTTAACGTTCAAATCTTATTCCATCACATATCAAGCTAGTCTATAAGCATTCCAAGATTTGCATTATCATTAAACACATAAAGCAAGGTTTTAATCAGAGCTCTATAGAGCCTACAGTGTTGAAAATTATTTTCAAGTTCCCATTCTGACCCCCTGACGGCACTATGCCATGGTATGAAAACGTTTATAATGAGGTCAACGCTATAATGGCAGTGGAGAAAGATAGGAGAAAAACGTTGTCTTGTAAATTCTGTGTAAATCCTTCAGGCTTCTTTCACACGGCAGAATCCTGGCTCCTGAAGATCATATTACGGAAGATCATATTTCATATTTCGCAGCTCTCCTGTGCTTTCACATGGGGATCTTACAAATAAGCCGACGGATCTAACAATTACGCCGACGTTTGCTCAAAGTATGACACACCACTTTTTCTCAAAGTATAACTTCCTTAAAAATATAGATAAAAAATTTCTGATTTCGGATTTGGATTCAGCGACCCAAAATTCTTTAAAGCGTAAGTCCCATTTCCAAAAATACCCGAAAACAAGGGAGTTATAGCTGTTTTTAATATAGCTTTTCATTATCATATGATTATATAGTGAATGTACTAAGATAATAATACTTCTGCCTCACAAAGGGACAGGCAAAGGTTTTATGAAGTTTTTTAATACCTGAGAAGTTTAAACATAAACATTTTTGATTTTTAAAAGTTCTAGTTTTCCAAAAAAATATTGAACTATGAAAAGATGAATCCAAATATGAAATCAGAAATCATCTCCACTCATCACCCATTAAAATACGAGGAAAAGGAATGTTGTACAGTAAACTTCACTGAAATTTAATTGTCATTCAACAATCCAATTTATCAGGTTGAAATTGTTGAATATCACTTGAAAGTCCCAGTAATTATTGACTATTTCTTTGCAACAATCAGAAAAATCTATTATGAACATTCAGTATAATCATTGAATCGATCTATGGTAATAATAGGAATTGAAAGAATAAAAAATGTCATTCCATTCCAAGTAAAACGAAACTGATGTATGTGTTTGTATTAGAACTGCTGAGTGGATAATGCATACTGAAAAAGTCATGAATAGTTCAGACCAGCCTGGCGACTTTGATGCTTTTGAAACCGGAATCTCGTTTTATTTTGATTAAAGAATGATACGGAATGAAAACCATGTATCATAGTACAAAGCAGTTCGATACTTTGTATCATGAGTAGTGATTAACATAATCATGGCTTTACCAAACTTTTCTTGTTGCGAAATTGTTAAAGCTACGAAATCTTCTTTGATCACTTTGCAAACTTCCATCCAACTTTTGGCTGTTTATGTTTTTTATCACTTTTGTCATTCGGCAGGAAAACGTTGGTTTTTCAAAGTTATCTTACTCCCTTAATTTTGGGTATTTTCAGAATATCCCACCAAATATCCTAAACGGATACAGTGTAAGTTATATTGATGGCTACTATACATACGTACTATAAAGTACAGTACCTGTGTCGTTTTTACCGTATAATTATATGATAATAGAAAGCTTTATTAAAAACAGCCATAACTTCCTTGTTTTTGGATATTTTCGAAAACGGGACTTGCGTTTTTAAGAATTAGGGGTCGCTGAATCCAAATCCGAAATCAGAATCTTTCTATCTTCATTTTCAAGAAAGATAGATTTTGAGAAAAAGTGATGACCGGAGAGACGTAGAATCACCATGTGAAAGCGGCGATTTATCCGCTAGTATCTCGATCCAAGCCGGTTTCTGCTTGCCTCGAGGGGAAAAGACGTGACAAAAGACGGTTCCTGGCTCGGGATCACCATGTGAAAGACACGATTGGACTCAATGTACTTCGACAAAAAAACGTGAACACTGTTCAGTGTTCAAGTTGCACGTCTCCTATCGTGTGAAAGAGGCCTAATTTATTGTGAGGTTTAGATTGCAATGCGGGTTGCCTATATTACTCCTTGAAAGCAAGGTACCTAGAATAGATGTATTCTAGGTAGATACATTGCTTGAAAGCAATACCATAGAAAATGAAGGTTTTTAATATTGTGCAGTAGATATTTCTCAACCAATTGCAGCTTTGCTTCTATAGTGAGGTCCACGTTATATTAGCAGTGGAGAAAGATGGGAGAACAACGTTGCCGAACTGTCTTGTCAATGCCTTCTATGGAGGGTAGCTGATACAGGTTTATTGATGTAATATTAACTGTTCATTCTCGTTTAAAATAATCAATAATGTTTTATTAAGCAAGAAGTTATATTTTACAATAATTTCATAATGAATTCTCATAATAGAGATAAAATATTTTGTTAATTAATTATATTTCTACATTAAAGAAAAAACGTTCTGGCAACAGAGCAAAGCGAGAAAGAGATAGTGCTATCCGCTTTGTTGAATGATAGAGATGGATAGCAATATTATTGCTAAACAAACACTGCCATTATAACGTGGACCCACTATACCATGATTTGCTCTGTATACTGATTCTTTTGTGGGATAATTTTGAATGAAGGCCATTTATTATCATCAAATGCTCATTTTGAAATGAGGCCTATACCGTATTTTGCGATATTATTGATATAAAAATTTGGGAAATAGAATTGATTGAAGTTTTATTTTGTTAGGCTGTATTGAGTTGTGTTGTAGCTTAATACATTACAAGTTCATTCCAAAAAAATATATTTTTATAAGCAGAAGAAATACACATAGCCTCCAAGGTGAAGCTAGAACTTGAATCTTTTAGTGCCGGTTGCACAACAGCCGGTTAAATTTTAACCGTGATTGATTCCACGAGAACCAATCAGAAAAGCCGTCTTATCAAAAAGGCCTTCTCTGATTGGTTCTCGTGAGATTAATCACGGTTAAAATTTATCCGGCTTTCTTGTAACCGGGCCATAGCCTCCAAGGTGTAGCTAGAATTTGAATCTTTTAATCTTCATCCTTTAAAATTATTACTACGGTTAACAGTACTCCATTATTGAACTTATACTCGACTATGAGTTTCTCTTTGTAAAATGAGGTCCACGTTATAAAGGCAGTGTTTGTTTAGCAATAGTATTGCTATCCTTGTCTATCATTCAACGTAGCGGATAGCGCTATCTCTTTCTCGCTTTGCTCTATTGCCAGATCGTCTTTTAACAATGTAGAATTAATAATTAAATCAACAAAATATTTCATCTTAATTATGAAAATTCATTATGAAATTTTTGAAAATATAGTTTAATGCTTAATAAAATATAATTGATTTAAACGAGAATGAACAGTTAATATTAAATCAATAAACCTGTCACATTCATTCAGCTACCGTCTATAGAAGGCATTGACAAGACAGTGAGGATCGGCAACGTTGTTCTCCTATCTTTCTCCACTGTCACACTTAGTGGACCTCACTATAGATGTCTCTTCTTTCTTTCACTGTAGAAGATTTTCCAATATGGATTCCAATTTATTATATCCTCAAATGTTTTCCCAACAATTATAAAAATATTTTTCCTCCAAATTGAAAAAACAAGTCAAATAAACATACTGAGCAATGAATGTTATATATAACTCACCTCTCATTACATTTTCTTTGATGAAGTTTATGTATTTGTCAAAGTTATTACCCTTGTATTTTAATAAAACTTTAAAGTGAAAAAACACTCACATACATTGGTGTGGCGACGACCGTTTCGTGCTGGTATCGCACATTTTCAAGACAGACAGAATCTCAGAAACGGTCGTCGCCACACCAAATAATATGAAGTGTTTTTTCACTTTAAAGTTATATTAGAATACAATAGTAATAATAATTTTGAAAACAAGATGGATAACCAACAAGGAATATCAAAATTATTATAAATTCAGTAACAATATATTATTTGAAAAATAACTTGAAAACTATTTCTCCTCTTATTTCATTAAATAAAACAAAAATTCCCAATAATATTAGAGGCACTTCTTTCCCTACTGTGTTACTGTTATGACTCCACTTATTTGTGAAATGTATTGTGCTAAAAAAATATTTATTATTCCGGTGATGTCGATAATTACGTTTTGTGTAGTTGAAAAGTAGATCTTGTGGTAATTATCCATTTTTTGAAGAGCTCCATTCCAAAACCTGCTAAGTAAATTTTTTTCGATTTATGCTTTTCAGGATATATCTCATCAAAACATAAATGGCTTCATCACTTGCTAGTGTGTTTCTTGCCAAAAACTGCTTCTTAAAGCTGTAATCACCATTTAAACATTGATTTTTTCCAAAACCTGTCAAGTCAACTAGTCTTTTTTTCCAATCCATGCCATGTTTCATGTGCAGTTTTTGCACGATACATTGTTTCGCAAGCGCAGTTTTATTTCCACAAAATGGTTAGATAAATTAAATAACAACTTTGAAAATAATACATATTAATATTCTAATAATGAATTAACTTCCAGCGAGAATTCTTTGGCACAGAGCATACAGTGATTCAGCAACAGTTTTTCCCAATTTGCCAACAAATTATGTTTTTGGCTTAGCAGGTTTTGGAATGGAGCTCTTCATTCATAATCATTCATATTCTCATTAATTGACAATGTCTAAGTCTTTTTATGTAATGTCGATAATCATCACTCAGTCATCTATCCTTATAATAGAAAATGGCTCTCCTAGTTTTATGCTGGAGTAAGATATTTTGGGTGGCTGTTAACATATACTTTATATGACGGTGCAGTTTATTACTTCTCAGCTTTTTACTGGGCACTAAAACTTTACAACACAGAACTTGTTATAATAAGGAACGCAGATCATGCAACAATTTGCAAGCTACTGTAAAAACAGAAATTTTGTCTAGCCTTTTATGCTTTGTTCCTTAGTTAATGAGTTTCTAAATTTCTTCGTGACGTAGGCTATAATTATTTGATAATAACTTCTAAAATCTCAAAACAGTTTCCAGAAAGCTGTGTAAAATTGTGTAGGCTATTATTGCTTGAATTATAATGGTTATAATATTATAGTTATAGCTACAAAGTATAGTTAACCAGATCCAATAAACAACGAGACTTGTATTTATTGTATGAGTAAATAATTAAATTTATTCATATTTTTTGTATTTCTCTCCTGATGAGTAGCTCTGTCTATCTAATAGACTAGCATACAAATTGTATTATTTACTATAGTGAGGTCCACGTTATAATGGCAGTGTTTTACTAGCAATGGCATTGCTATCTTTGTCTATCATTATACAAAGCGGATAGCGGTATCTCTTTCTCGCTTTGCTCTGTTGCCAGATCGTCTTTTAATAAAGTAGAATTAATAATCAATTTGACAAAATATTTCATCCTGAAAATTCATTATGAAATGATTGAAAAATGAATTTTTTTTATTTATTTATAATTTTTACAAAGTAAAAATTGGGAGAGAAAAACTAAGGATACTCCTTGTACTATTTCTCTCCCAAATTTAGATAACATTTTAAAAGTCCAAAATAGGGTTATGGTTTCACTTTTCTAAAATTTAGTCCATTTTCACTAAAAAACAACGAAAACTAAGAATTTTGAATATTTATCAATATATAATTGATTATTTTAAACGAGAATGAATAGTTAATATTACATCAATAAACCGGTATCAGTTACCCTCCATAGAAGGCATTGACAAGGCAGAAAATCGGCAACGCTGTTCTGCTATCTTCCTCCTCTGTCAAATATTAATCAAATGACAATTTTCTTAACGGATAAATTATAATTGATTATTTCAAGCAGGAATGCACAGCTAATAATACATCATATATATACTGGTATCAGCAATCCTCTATAGAAGGCAGTGAAAAGGCAGAGAATCAGCAACGCTGTTTTGCTATCTTCTTCCTCTGTCAAATATTAATCAAATGATAATTTTCTTAACGGATAAATTATAATTGATTATTTCAAACAGGAATGTACAGCTAATACTACATCAGATATACCGGTATCAGCTATCCTCTATAGAAGGCAGTGACAAGGCAGAGAATCAGCAACGCTGTCGGAAGTCGGAAGTCGGGCTTATTGTTTCCTCCGATATTTTATCTTAATTATGAAAATTCATTATGAAATTATTGAAAAATATAATTTATTGCTTAATGAAATATAATTGATTATCTTAAACGAGAATGAACAGTTTATAATTTGTTGTTGGTTATCCATCTTGTTTCCACTATTATTATTAATATTAAATTTTATAAAACTTTAAAGTGGAAAAGCACTCACATTCTTTGATGTGGCATCAAAGAATGTGAGTGCTTTTTCACTTTAAAGTTTTATAAAATTTAATAGTTAATAATTACATCAATAAACCTGTATCAGCTACCGTCTATAGAAGGCATTGACAAGACAGTGAGGATCGGCAACGTTGTTTTCCCATCTTTCTCCACTGCCATTATAACGTGGACCTCACTATAGGAAATAAAAAGTCGTATAGTTAATACGGTATCAAGTGTTCTGTCATGGTTAACCTAAAAACTTCGAGAGAAATCACAAAAAAAATGTTCTCCCGTTTCACCTATTCCAAAACTTTATGAATATCTGTACCTATCTGGCCTATGCTAATAACATTGATAATTTCCTCAACTCTTTTAAGTCTATTCTAAATTGAAGCTAATTTTTAAATTCTCAATATTTCAAATTGAAAAACTCAAAGTACCTGTGGAATAGCCATGCTTATGTTGTATTATTTTAGTCAGGTATGTTTTGATGAAAACATGCTCTATTCTAATAAGGCTTTCCATATCACATTCAACCGTGCATCTCAAATATTGTATGTTGATTTATGGTATATCAGTAGAATTTTTGCCGATGGTATTCTTGCTTTATTAGTGCATATTTTAAGACTACAGGCCTACTATTTCTAATACATTCCTTATTTGGAAGTTCCATTCATGTGTAATGAAGAACATATACAGAGTGCTCTGAAAAAAGGTGCCCATAAGTCATGGCGTGATTCATCACATCAAAAGAAGAGAGAAAGTACCAATTAACATAAATCCGAAAATGCTCAGTTACCATGTTATACAGGGTGAAAAAGTTTGTCTGAATTTCAGCTCTCCTGCTGTAACGTTGCCCTACGGGTATTTGTTGGCTGTTAATTAAAATGTACAATTCAGCGTACTTTCTGTAAAATAAACTGTAAAATCATATAAAACTGTTTTCCAGACCTTACAGTTTACAGAAAAACTCCTTAATTACTTACAAAATGCATAAAAAATAGACAGTCTGTTAAGCTCTCTTTTAATAAGTTTTGTATGTAATTAGGATTATTTTTTTAAAAGTTGCGCTTGTCCATTATAGACTTATTTTACATCTTTTTCTTCGAAATTTAATTTTCTACAAGTTAAGAAAAAAATATTTTTCGCCACACTGCACAGAAAGAAGTTGTTTTCCAGTCCCCACATAGATCTGAAAGACATTGTTTGCAGACGACTCTCGTCTGATATCAGAACAGGTTTCTTTCCGGCCTAGGCCGGAAAGTGTACCCTTTCCAGCCGCTAACATGGAACTAAGAAAGGTGATCAAAAAACAGCTGATCAAAAAACTTTTCATTATTTAATAATTGAAACATTTATAATAATATCATCTTATTGTCATTTGAAAGAATAAAAAAGTATAAACTGTCATTTGAAAGAATAAAAAAGTATAAACTCAACCTCCCACATAATTGAACATAATCTTTTAGGTTATTTAGACAAATCAGAATAAAAATAAAAATACTTGGACAATTTCCTGATATTCAGATTACCTCAGATTTGCTAGAGCTATGACCTTCCACTTTTGCTTTTGGAAGTGCTTAATAAACAATTATTCTCATGTATATATATATATATATATATATATATATATATATATATATATATATTATATATATATATATATATATATTTTTTTTTTTTAATTTTTCTGTGTGGCGAAAAATAGTGTTCACACCACGGGCAAAAATGTTTTTCCGGCTCTTAATCTTTTCTAGTCCTCGGCCTACGGCCTCGGACTTGAAAACCGATTTCGAGCCGGAAAAGTCTCATTTTCTGCTCTAGGTGCGAAATATACTATTGTGTGTATTGTACATTTAACATAGTAAATCTGCTTCAAACCTTACAGGAACATGTTTTTCGGGACCAAGTTTCGTGTATTTCGTCACACATCTTGAAAATTACTGTACTTACAGGTCTGGAAACAGTTTTATTGAATTTTTTAGTTCAGTTACATAAAGTACGCTAAATTGTACATCTTAATTAACAGCCAACAAATACCCGTAGGGCTTCGTTTCAGCAGGGGAACTGAAAATCAGACGAAATCTTTCACTCTGTATAACTTGGTTACCAAGCATTTTCGGACCTATGTTTTTTAGAACTTTTTTCTTCTTTGATGGGAGGAATCACGCCATGACTGATGGGCACCTTTTTTTCAAAACACTCTGTCTGTATAGACTACCGTACGTTACTTGAATATGTCCTTTCATTGTATAGAATTTTCCTATAGACTTGATGGTGATTTTACCTCATGATTATGATATTATTGACTTTTAAACCATATTCAATGGTGGTAGTTGTAGTTGGTTATTTTTTGTTATAAAGTTGGTTTATAAAATATTCAAAATATTCTAGCCCTACTGTACTTTAAGGGCCATATCCTTAAGTATTCGAACTACTTTATTTATTTTCCTTGGTATAAGTTGCCGTATTCAGTTATAGAAGATATCAAAATTTGAAAATGATATGAGTTTTAATTTTTAACATCAAACTTGGAACGTCAAACTTAAGATCACGTCCTATTCTTCAAAGTGATAATGTGATTTTTTATCTTCTATATGATAGGCGTATATTGTAGAATTTTATGATAACGATTTTTTCTCTCGAATTTGGTCTCATCTGTTTGAGAATGGAATAAATGCTTGAAAATAGTTTTCTTCTATAAAAAAATATAACACTTTTACTAAGTTAGTATTTTTTTATAATTTAACATTCAAGTAATCCTGTTAAAATACTTCATTGTAATGGATAGTAGTATATTAAATTGTAGCCTAAATATTATATAGCATAATTTTTTTTGATACTTCCCATACTATTCCACTCTAAACTACATTAGCCTACTTATCATAAATTCCACTGTCATAAGTAGGCTACTATGTGATAGATTCAATAATCATAGATTCAATACATTCATTGTCTTCCAATATCCTACCTACCTAATTTATTAATAGCTCACTTCATATATATTATATATTTCTGGTAACTATGACGTACGTGTTAGTCTCAATAAATGATAATAATTGCAAATTTATTCCCGGGTCACCTACAAGCCTGCTGCAAAATAACTTCACCAAAATATATTATTATAACAGTAAATTATTAAAATATAATTAAATATTGTTGATTGATATTTCAGAGGTGCAACAAAATCTTACCTTCTATTAATGAGAATTATTTTCTTAGCAGTGTTTTATTTGAAACTACCAGAAGCTGAATCAAAAATGAAATGAGATGAATATAAAATCTATATTTTTAATCATAGTATATGTAAAGCTTATTCATTTTGAAAATGATTACCTGCAACTTGGTAAGTCAGTGGTCGGCCATGTTATTACCTGTAACAGATAAAGTTATAGATTTACTTCAGATACTATTGCTGGTAAGATGTTGAGATATCTATCCATAATGAAAACACTGGGATTTTGTCAAAAATATCACTTATTTATTGTTAATTGTAAAATAACAAACATGCTTTGATAACATTGAAAAAATTAGTAGAAAATTCCACACTGAAGATGACACTATTGGTTTCGAAACATGTTTGTTATTTTACAATAAAAGTGATATTTTTGACATAATCCCAGAAAGTATTTTTCATTTGAACATGCTTCATTCCATCAGAAAGTCAGAGTACTGAGAAAACGCAGAAAAGCTGAGAAAACCGTTGGAAAAACGCTGATTTTGAGCGTATCTTTGATGAAATATTAAAGTAACCTCATCACAACATTTTTAGACCCTACATAAACCCATCTCTAAAATTTGGACATTTTCTGTCTATTAATTGATGAAAGAACTGAGAAAATGCAAAAAAACTCTATTTTTGGGCGTATCTTTGGCGTTATTTCAAATTCCTTCTAACACAACATTATTACACCCTAGCTTAGCTTCTGTACCAAATTTGAACAAATTCTGTTTATTTGTTCTCGATAAATTTGAGAAAAAGAAAAAAAAAACCCACTGGAAATACGCTAATTTTGGGCGTATCTTTGAGGTTATTACAAATTCCTTCTAACACAACATTATCACACCCTAGCTGAGTTCCTGTCCTGAATTTGAACATTTTCTGTTCATTTGTTCTCGCTGAGAAAACGCTAAAAAACGCTAATTTTGGGCGTATCTTTGGCGTTATTTCAAATTCCTTCTAACACAACATTATTACACCCTATCTTAGCTTCTTTACTAAATTTGAACAAATTCTGTTTATTTGTTCTCGATAAATTTGAGAAAAAGCCAAAAAAAAATAACGCTGGAAAAACGCTAATTTTGGGCGTATCTTTGGCGTTATTTCAAATTCTTTCTAACACAACATTATTACACCCCAGGTGAGCTTCTGTAGTAAATTTGAACATTTTCTGTTCATTTGTTCTAGATAAAGCTGAGAAAAAGAAAAAAAAAACGCTGGAAAAACGCAGATTTTGGGCATATCTTTGGAATTTTTTCCAAATCCGTTCTTAGTGCGTCTCTAAAAGGCCAACTAAACATACCTACCAAATTTGAACGTGTTTGGTCCGGTAGATTTTCAGTTCTGTGAGTGAGTGAGTGTGTGAGTGAGTCAGTCAGTCAGTCAGTGAGTGAGTGCCATTTCGCTTTTATATATATAGAAGATATAGATTTATTTGACAACGGATATAATAGAAGCCTTCACTGATGGAGAGCTTCCCTTGATGAAAATAAACATACAAATGCAATATGAATAGCATATAATAGCATTTTATTGTCTTTTTCTTGAAAATGGCATTAATGTCAGAAACATGTTGTGATAAAATAATTATTCAAAAGGGTAATGTGATTTATATTTTAATTCGTATAATAGCAATATGCTTTTGATGAATGAACAAAAGTTATAGAGAACTAATTCTAGTTGTTTCTGTAATAAAATAATATCACAGTACAATCACATATAGCCACCCCGCTCTCTTTATGCTATACATGCTATACCCCGTCTTCCGTAGGAGACGATTAGCCGTCGGTCCCGACTACCTACAAAGTAGTCGTCATCTCTCTGACTAATTGATACTTATATAGTGAGGTCCACGTTATAATGGCAGTGGAGAAAAATAGAAGAACAACGTTCTTCATTCATTGCTGATCCTCTGTCTTGTCAATGCCTTCTATGGAGGGTAGCTGATACAGGTTTATTGATGTAATATTAACTGTTCATTCTCGTTTAAAATAATCAATAATGTTTTATCAAGCAAGAAATTAAATTTTTCAATTAACTCATAATGATTTTCATAATTAAAATGAAATATTTTGTTGATTAATTATCAATTCTAAATTGTTAGAAGACGATTTGGCAACAGAACAAAGAGAGAAAGAGATAGCGCTATCAGCTTTGTTGAATGATAGAGATGGATAGCAATACTATTGCTAAACAAACACTGCCATTATAACGTGGACCCACTATACAATGATTTGCTCTGATTTTTTTGTGGAATAATTTTGAATAAAGACCATTTATTATCATCAGGTGCTCATTTTGAAATGAGGCCTATACCGTATTTTGCGATATAATTTTGCTTATTAATATATAATTGATTATTTTAAACGAGAGTAAAACAGTTAATATTACTAACTGTTTTACTCTCGTTTAAAATAATCAATTATATATTAATAAGCAAAATTATATTTTTCAATGACTTCATAATGAATTTCCATAATAAAGATGAAATATTTTGCTAATTGATTATTAATTCTACATTGTTAAAAGACGATCTGACAACAGAGCAAAGCGAGAAAGAGATAGCGCTATCCGCTTTGTTAGATAGATATTTTTATTGATAATATTGTTACAAGGCTGTTGCCTATGGTAACATTTACAAAAATTGGCAATTTAAAATTAAATCAAACTTAAGAGATAAATAATTATTCAACATATCTGCATCAGTATTAATCAATTACAGATATCATAGAAAATAATATAGTATATATTGAGCCATCAACATTATACTAGATCACATTAGCAATACTAGAGGAAAGAAAAGTTGTTATCTGCATCCATGTGGAATGAAACTTATCATGAAAGTATACCATGAAATATCAAACTTTATAATACAATAGAGGGTAGGTGAAATAGGTAAGAAATAAACTATGAAGGTGGTCCTATTACAAAACATTGTGATCAGACTTTTAATAAAAAAGTAGAAACGTGAATTAATTATGAAACTTTGTTGAATGATATACAAGGATAGCAATACAATTGCTAATCAAAAACTGCTGTTATAACATCGACCTCATTATAGTTGCTTTTATCTTATTGTGAATAATTGTACGCACATTTTATTAACAGGTATTTTGCTAGGGCGTGGCTGTTATACGGTACGGTAGTAGTGTTGAATATTCAGTGAGATTCATTTAAAACTGTCAGCTTTTTTCAGAAACAAATTTCCATTCAACTTATATATGGTGGCAGTAAATCTCACTACAGTAAGTTCATTATCTATCGATTTATAACAAATCTACTAGCAACACCTCTCTCTATCGGCCGTTCTAAAAACATAAAGCAGTGAATTTCTCTTCACATTGTAGCATTAATAATACAATTTATCAATTTAAAGTAAGTTGTTACATTATGTACTTATGTGACAGCTCAACATAATCGATCAATTGCGATTAGAATTTGTTATCAATCATGATTGAAAAAAAATAGAGTTATTGTCAATCTAATTGGTCAGTCTTTATGAAAGAAAAAAAAAACATTTATATTGGTGTAAAAATATTGAATAGACTGTCTCATTGAAAATCCTTTGAATCTTAGGATAGCTCCAATTATCGTCAATTATAAAAACAAATAAAATGATCAATGTCACAGAGTACAAACACAAAAGTACAGTAAGTTATCAATCACAGCTATTAATTGATAAGAAAACAATATTATTGGAATGTACCGGTATCCACTAATTATACATGTATTCCTTTATGGAATAGAAGCCACCATTTGATATATATTTCCTTACTTGGGCTTTGAATGTTTGAAGCCCAAGTAAAGAAATATTTATTGCAGATGGAATTAAATAGAGAATACATTTATTCAAATGCTAATTAATATATAATTATTATTTAACGAAAATCCTAAATAAATGCAGTAAATCACCCCGGAGACAGCATTTATTTAGGATTTTCGTTAAATAATAATTATATATTTATTGAATGGTAGCTTCTATTCCATGAAGGAATACATGGATAATTGGTAGATACATTCCAATAATATTGTGTACTTAATATTGTACTATTGTGTACAATTAATAGACCAACTTATTGTACTTTTGTGTTTGTACTCTGTGACATTGATCATTTTAATGTATTTTATTTGTTTTTATAATTGACGTTTGCCATATCTGAAATTGTACAGCTTTTCATGCTATAAAAATATTTATCTACTGTATTTAGCTAAGATTTGGGCGAGGAATAGCACAAGGCTACCTTATTTTTTCTCTCCCCATCATTTTGATGATGTACTTATTGTATAAATCAATAAAGAATAAAGCTACATACAAAACAGATTTATACCTACCTGTTTCTATTTTTATAGTAGATGAGACAACATATTATAATTCTTGAATGATGCCTAATGTAGGCATGATAATATTATGTGTACATATTTTAGATAAATAATACAATTGAAAATGTTATTCAATTGAGAACATTCTTATAGTAGAATTCACACTCTAGTGAAGGTCACGTTACCTATATAAGCAGTAGTGAAGATATAGAATTAAAACGTTGCCGATCCTCTGTCTTGTCAATGTCTTCTATAGACGGTAGCTGATACAGGTTTATTGATGTAGGAATATCAACTGTTCATTCTCGTTTAAAATAATGGATTTTATTTTATGAAGCAAGAAATTATATCTTTCAATGTCTTCTTTATGAATTTTCATGAATATTTTGCTAATTAATTATTAATTCTAAAAAACAATCTGGCAACAGAGCAAAGCGAGAAAGAGATAGCGTTATCCGCTTTGTTGAATGATAGACAAGGATAGCAATACCATTGTTAATCAAAAACTGCCATTATAACGTGGGCCTCACTATTATGGAGTAAGACTTTCTTCAAGCTGTCAGTGCTCCTTATGAATGATATAAATGCCTCCCATCCGAGCAATACTGAAATTTAAAGTGGATTTCACCGTCGTCTTTATAAATGCCAACTTGACAAAAGTAAAATGCATTGATTTGTGGTGCCTATAAAGAGGTCCACGTTATAATGGCAGTGTGTGATTTGCAATGGTGTTGCTATCCATGTCTATCGTTCAACAAAGCAGATGGCGCTATCTCTTTCACGCATTGCGATGTTGCCACATCGTTTATCAACAATGTAGAAATTCAACTAATTGACAAAATATTTAATCTCAATCATGAAAATTAATTTTTACATCCTTGAAAAATATATTTTCTTGACAAAATGATTAACTATTTTCAACAATAATGAACAGTGAAATTCATCATATATTGTACTAGCTGTTTGGGTGGCAAGGCTGAGATCTGGCAACCCTTTTCTCCTATCTTTCTACACTGCTATTATAAGTGGACCTCTATACATGTTAGCTCTCTACTGTAGTGAGGTCCACGTTATAATGGCAGTATTTGATTAACACTGGTGTTGCTATCCTTGTCTATCATTTCACAAAGCAGATGACGCTATCCTTTTCTAGCTCTGCAACGTTGCCAGATTGTTTTATAAGAATGTAGGAATATAATCCAATGACAGAATATTATATCTATTGAAAATGATAATCATTGAAATATTTCCTTGGCGAATGAAATATGATTGATTATATACAAACTATAAAAAAGACAAAATATTTATCAGGTACCTACCCTCCTTAGAAGGCATTGGCAAGACAGAGGTACGGCAACTTTGCTCTTCTATCTTTCTCCACTGCCATTACTACCGTGGTAGTTCTGTGAACAGTGGACCTCACGCAGTTTTCTCATCCACAAGTATCTGATGTCACCTGTTCTAGTTGATTGAGTTGAATCACAATTCACAGTTGAATCATAATTTACTCTGGAAAACTGTCATCTGTTTTCTCCATGATAAAAAACTCACTTATGTTAATAAACTCACTTCACGTTTGAATTTGTATCCAGTTTCATGACAATCTATAAAAATATTCATTGATACTCTTCATCTGATAAAAATATTTATCAACTATTTTAAAATGAAGAATATTATAATCTCTTCAGCTTAATTCAGTTCATTTAATCATGTTTTATTTTATTTCTAATCACCTATCAAATTTTTTTTCAAAATGTGAGAATATTAATACTGATGGGCAAGCATCATAGAAAATATTGAAGCCCCACCTTATAGAAATGGACACGGCCAGACATCTGTGTAATGCATGCAATGAATAATCCACTTATCAGCTGATAGATTATGAATAATTCTATAGTCTGATTGATCTTATCTTTAAAGTACCTAGATGATAATTATATTATAGTGATATCAGAGTATGCAGGAATTCCTTTTCTTTTCATATCATCCTTAAAATGCAAAATTTCAAAAAACCTTGTATATACATCGACGCACAGTTGAAAAAGGAATATTCCTGCCAAATCTCATCGAATTCTATCAACGCGTTTGGCCGTAATCGCGTTACATACAGACAGACAAAAGCAAATCGAGTTGAAACATAGACCTCATTACGTTCGGTCAATAACGTGGACTATATCTGCTTAGTGAATGATAGACAAGGATAGCAACACCAATGCTCAAATACTGCTGACATTATAACGTAGCCCTCACTAGTAAGAAATCATTTTCCGTCTCGTTTTGAACGATTATCCAGAATGATTAGTTTATTTTTGAATCGTCTGTCGCCTGCGTGCAATGGGACTGGGTCAGTGCCATCTCTCATAAATAATGAATAATGAACAGCCATTAAAATTGCAGTAAAGCCAGGGTTCAACGACTCTGCACTCAGTTATCAATCAACATTTATTGAATCTGTTCATGTTTCAGCTTTTGTCAGCCGGCTACAAGCGGAGAGACTCAATTCTATAGAGAGGTCCACGTTATAATGGCAGTGTTTGATTAGCAAAGGTATTGCTATCCTTGTTTATCATTCAACAAAGCGGATAGCGCTGTCTCTTTCTCGCTTTGCTCTGTTGCCAGATCGTCTTTTAACAATGTAGAATTAATTATTAATCAACAAAATATTTCATCTTAATTACGAAAATTCATTATGAAATCATTAAAACTTACAATCTCTTGCTTAATAAAATATAATTGATTATTTTAAACGAGAATGTATCATTGATATTACATAAATAGACCTATCAGAAACGTTGCTTGATCGTTCTCAACAATGTATCCTATTATATTAAGCGAGCAATTTCTGTAAATCTGAATATATTTTTATATTTGGTTATTTATGTTCAACGGATCTCGAAAACGGCTCTAACGATTTTCACGAAATTTGGAACATAGTAGGTTTATTATATAAAAATTCGATTGCACTAGGACTCATCCCTGGAAAAACTCGCTGAACGACATAAAAAGGATAATTCATCCTTGGAAAAACAACTGAGACTTTCGTCGTCTGTGTATAATAAAAAAAGTGCGTCTGTGGAAAATCAAAATATCGCATCCCAGAAATTCATAAGCTGACGTATAGCCAGCTGTAAAATATGATCACGATTATTTCTGTGGGTAGATGACACAAGCTGATAAGTCATGATTTGTAAACTTTTCAGGAGAGCAATTTGAAAGTTTGGCATAGCTGCAAACATTATCTATAATATTTTTTTCTCACCCATTTTACACTAATATAATCAGATGATCCTCGACTATTTAAATAGTCTTACCCATTTTACACTAATATAATCAGCTGATCCTCGACTATTTAAATAGAAAATATCAAGGGATAAAACAATTTATTTAAATTAACTATTGAGAATTTTTGCAAGTGATGTCAGAGATATCATGTTTTGGCATCTGCCAAATGTTTCAAATCACAATGTAACAGTATAGGGAATATCTTAAAAATAGATTTTATAGAAATTTGAATATATTTTTTAAAAATTAATTGATATTATTTACAAGTATTGATCAAGTTAACCAAACTTGAACTGTTTGCAAAGTTGTATGGGTTATGTAGTTCTCAATATGGGTTATTGATTTTCAGATTTTATAATAGCCTACCAGTACATACACTTATCAAATTTTGTCATCTTTTGATAATTGGATTATAATACAAACCGGTAGAAGAGTGTTGAGATATATGTACTTATCAATATTTGTCAACTTGGGGTTTGGAAGAAAATGCAGTATCAGGCTTAAGCAAGGTCTATATCTCAGCTATTTAAAAAGGTACAACATATTTAGTTATACCATCTTATAGATCTAATTTTTCTGAACACAACCATATGCATAACTCAATATGGTCAAAAATGTGACTTATCAACTTGTGTCATCTACCCACAGATTTTAGAGAATTGTGTTCTGTTTATCAATGAATAGAAATAACTAACGAAGCTCGGTGTCCCGATATTAAATATTTAATAAGAGTAGAAAAATTTATCATTTAATCATCCTCAGCTGTACTGAGGAATGTATTCCTCAGTACAGCTGATGATGCGTTGGTTAACTACGTGAAACCATGGCTTTGTTTTAAAGTTTTTAATAAATTTTTAGTGAAATTTGACAATATCTTTGTTTTCTTATTATGGAGAGATTTCACAACATCACCATCAATTCTACTAATATCATTTAATCATTATAAATATTTTTCTAGACGATTGAAATATAACTGATTATTTTAAACGAGAACAAACAGTTAATATTACATCAATAAACCTGTATCAGCTACCATCCATAGGAGGCATTGACAAAACAGAGGATCGGCAACGTTGTTCTCTTATCTTTCTCCACTGCCATTATAACGTGAACCTCACTATAGTAAATTGGTACGTATCATGTAGACTATTATCTTCTCTCCAACACAAGATTTGCGGAATTTGAACAACAAATGTCTTGAGTAGATAACTAGTTCCAATATCAACTCCAATTATGTATAAACAGCTCAATTAAGTTTCAATTGCAAACAATCAAACCCAATAAAAAAACTTCCTCAATTTGATTCGCAATGCTGCAAATGCTGTTGATAACATCTGACATCATTCTGCAGTGAGCTCACAATTTTGTTCATGGTTGTTGACTGAACAAAGTGCTTTATTGTAGCCCCATCCAATACGACTAGATAATAAATGCAGTGTCTTGTTGCAGTTCAACATTAATTCGGGGAGCTCATCTTGGCCTACAGACCTTTTCAATCATTTAGCATCAAAATCATATAATCTAATTCCTGGAAACTGTAATCATTCTAGAAAGTTCAAAACAATAGTGCACAATAAATTATTGTTGATGAGCAAAAGAAGACAGAACATAGAAAATATTATTTCAAACAATAACTCATATTTTCAACCAAACATCTAATGACTGAACACTCACTAATTACTAATCCGCACAAAAAAAAAACAAAAACAAGCAAAACCTACTCTAGAACATGGTACGCCATAGTGGAGTAGGTCAATTTCCACACTGAAAACACTAAACATGTAGAAGACACATTATAAGAAATTTCTGAAACTAACTATTGTATGTAATTGCAGAGAAACTACTATAGTTCTATAAAACTACTGTATTCTGTGGTAATTGTAAACTATCTAATATTTTACTTTTTCTATCTGATATTTTTTCCATTTAAATAAATGAATAAATTTTCTGTAATTGATGTGGTAGATAGTTTTAGTTATTTTGGGATAAAAATATTTTTATTTATTTAGATAACCCAGCTATTGAACCTGAGTTTTATTATTTCAACTGGATTAGCACATAGACGTTTTTGAGCATCTTTCAAATATATTTATAGTGCGGTGGTTAACACATATTTATATTGTTGTGGTAACGATAATAATAGGGGACCAGAATCATGAATAAAATTGCATTTACCAACAATATCAACTCCAATAAGTATCATACAAAGTTATACTTAAATGTACTAAAATTAATGAAAACAATATAAAAACGTGAAGTACCCTTTTCATTAAAAGAAAAATAAATTAAAAAATAATAATTTTCAGCTTTTATTAATTTTAATACTTAAAGTAGCCCATACAAGAGTGAAGAGATTAAAAAAATGTACAATTTTTTGTATTTTATTCTGTTAGGGCTATTTTATTTTTTCTGTTAGGGGTATTTTATTCTTGAAAATAAATAAGGAAAGAAATCTAAGTAGGCAACTTTTTTTTAATAAGGGTACTTGGATTTATTTTTTATTTATATTCTTTACGCTGATCAAAACTAGTCAAAACAATCAAGATATGATGCAAGATTGTCAGCTTCGTGAAAGGGTAAGCATACCCGGCTAGTAATTGGGATGTACCTGGTTCGACACCCGGGCTGGTAAATAATTTTTGGGTAGTAGCCCTTATTGAATTTCCATGTATAGTGAGGTCCACGTTATGCATTATAATGCCAGTGGAGAGAGATAGGAGGACAGTGTAGCCAATTCTCTGCCTTCCATGCCTTACCAGCATATCTGATGTAATATTAACTGTTTATTCTTATTTAAAACAATATTATTATATTTTATTTGTCAATAAATTATATTTTTCAATGATTGAATAATGCATTTTCATAATTGATATAGAATATATTGACAATTATTAAATATTCATACAATTGTTAAATACGGGTTCGCTACATTGCAGAGCTAGAAAATGGTAGCACTATCTGCTTTGTCGAATAATAGACAAGGATAGCAACACCAATGTTTATCAGATACTGCTATTATGAAGTGGACCTCACTATAGACTTTATTGAGCATCAAGTTCTTATGTGCAATTATTGATTCAATTTTTGTTAATTTTATGTAGTCAATAAAAACAAATAATGTAATTTGAATTAAGTTGATTTATTTTTCCTCTCCCTATCATTTTGATAATGTACTAATTGTATAAATGAATAAAAAATGAATGAATAAATAAAGAATTCTAGTATTGTATTATTGGAAAATGTAAAGCGTGCTCTTCACCCAGTAAATTTGAATCTATGACTTTATTCTTTATTCATTCAATAAGTACATCATCGAAATAATAGGGAGAGGAAAAATAAGGTAATCTTGTGCTATTCCTCTCCCAAGTTTAGATAAGGTTACACATAGTCCGAAATAGGTTGAGTCTTTTAGTTATTCACTTCACAAAATTGTCATCCTTGAATATTTTCATAAAGTAGATTTAAAAATTTAGATGCTTCAAAACCAAACATAGAAGAAATATGTCACATTATTACTAAAATAGGAAATATCCACATAATTTAAAATTATCACATCACAAAATTTTTCAGTCCTTAAATAATATTTTCACAAAATAATTTTTCAAATTTGAAAGTGAATTTGGAATTACCTGATAGCGGTGGTGACGGGCTTGGCATGTTAGCCGATTTTCCGAAGGTGGTGAGTCGCTTGGTGCGCGGGGCTCCAGGGGGTCCCACCACGGTGTCAGGGGTGTTGGAGCTGTTCACCGCGGTGTCCGAGGTGTTCACGGCGGTGTCGCAGAGTCCTAACACCGCGAACGAGGTGGCTAGCACAAGCACGATTGGCCGTAGCCCGTTCAAGGCGCACATCTCGACGTGTCTCCAAGTCTACTGAGGGCTAAAAACTGACACCACTTGACTCGCGGACCGTTTTGCGTTCTGCTCTGCACTGCGCATGCGTGGTGCATGAATCCACCACTATTGGATAAGCGGACTGCTGGAGGTAGGGGTGGAACATTTGTAAATGTCTAACCACAGATAAATGAAACAACGTTTTTTCTTATCAGAACTCTACCGACTTGAAAACCTCTTCTACAATTCAATCAAATCAGTCAGTTTTATTAATGTAATGTTATGTAATTTGAAAATACTGTCAGCTGTGCTTTTTGAATTAGAATTGAGTTTTTTTTGGTCCTTCAAAATTATTTCTTAAATATGTCAATATTTCCTATTCAAGTACACCCATTCTCTTCCCTACTAAAGTGTTTTGAATAAAAAGGGTACATGTTTTATATTGTTTTTATTAATTTAAATAAAGTAGCCCATACAAGTAAAGAAGTAAAGTGATTTAATCTAAAATTAATTTAAGCAGCCTGAAAAAATTTCCATAAGCCTAGATAAAAATGATAGTAGAGATTAATATTTGCTTGTATGGTAAGAGATGTTGTGTCATTCCTCCATAATTGAAAGGATAAGGCGTTGATGTTATTAAATTATTTGTTAACATATATAGTGGTCAATTATAATTAAACGAAAATTCAAATTAAATGCTATTTACATCTAGCTGTTTACCCTGTTGTCAATATTTGCATAGGCCTATATCTTCTAATATTGGCAATATTAGCAGAAGTCATCGGGGTGATTTACAGCATTTAATTGGGATTTATCGTTTAATATTAATTATTCATTAATTAACATTTGAACAAATGCAACTTCCAGTTTATTTCCATTTGTAAATATAGTGGTATTGACAAAATCAACGTTTTATTTATTCATTTATACGATATCATTCTCAATTATGAATTTATGATTATTTATTATGATTTTGTATTAAAATTTTTCAAGTAAGTGTAATATTTCTCAAGTTTTTTATTCATTGTGATACATTCTGTGATCCATTTGAAGTATTACGTCAACCTTCAAAATCTTCAAATATTATTCCAGGGTCAAGAATCAAGTGAAGAAGCAGTGTGTGATATCATAACCTCAAACTTTGGACAACATTAACTTTTTATCAAAATTTTTGGAGAAATAGTACAGGCTCAGCCTATTTTTTCCTCCAATGTCATAATTATATTATGATTGTAGTATTTTGCACAATAATAATAATAATAATAATAATAATAATAATAATAATAATAATAATATAATAATAATAATAATAATAATTTTTTTTTTCAATTTCAATTTCAATTTCAATTTATTTCATTTAAAGTTACATAGTATCATATACATACAGTGTTTTTTTGCTCCTCTAGCTTAGAGCTAATTGAGGAGTATTCAAATTTCATACTACATCATAATAGTTACCGTATACATTCTATAAATACTACAAATGAAAATTTTTGTAAAGTGTTCAATAAACTAATTGAAAGTCTATTATAGTTTCTATCTGGGATTTGATATTAAAGTTCTAATTTCTACCACTTGAATCACAACATTAGTCACTCTATATTCTACTAAATCGGTGATCAACCTTGCAGACATTATTGTCTCTTGCATTTAGGTGGCTTTGAACAGCTGACTAGCTGAACCAACATGCCCATCAACAATAATAATAATAATAATAATAATAATATAATAATAATAATAATATAATATAATAATAATAATAATATAATAATAATATAATAATAATATAATAATAATATAATAATAATAATAATAATAATAATAATAATATAATAATATAATAATAATAATAATAATAATAAAAATAAAAATCTCAGTGCCCTCTTTGAATAATTATTTAATCTCAACATGTTTCAACATTGAAACATGTTTCAATGTTAAATCAGTGGTTTTTTGACAATTTCTTAGTCTTTTCCATTCAATGCTGTGATTAAATAATTCAAAAAGGGTACTGAGATTTTTATTTTTATTTCTATTTTTATTAAAAGTAGCCCTATACAGAAAAGAGATAAATAAAGAAATCTAATCTAATCTCTTCCACCAGACACCCTTCTATCACTTTCTCTTTCAATCTATCAATATTTCTTCAAGTTTTGAAAAATATAGAACATAGTCCAGTCATTGAGTATTCTCCAGTTCATTGAGTATAGTCAAGTTTATATTTTCGGGAAAAATATTTATTTATTTAATAAAAGTTTAAAATATAAAACATAGTCCAGTCATTGAGTAAATATTTTATATTTTCCACAATCAATATAGTCTGTAAGTCGTCATTCTAGCGTAAAAACTTGATGGAACATCTGTATTGCAGTTCGTAATGGATAAAGAAATTCAATATTTTATGTTTCGAACTCTCAAGTACAATAATTTTCAAGTGTGATCTGATGTAGGAGTAGATATGACTGAGTCGACATTGCAAATTAATTTTATTATCAAATGGGATATAATAGTGGATTTGTAGTTTCTATTTCTCTATTATTTTCTAGAAAATAATAGTTCTTTGTAGGTACTCCATAATATATCACATTGCTCATTGTATATATTATAAGATTACTGGATAGATTACATAAGCTATGAGAATTTATCACTTTGGAATTCTGAGAATGAATAATATATTGGGGATAAATCTGCTTTCAAAATGAGTAACTTATTATATTGCTTGAAGAATATTGTATTTTTGAGTGATGAATCTTCATATTAATATCTATTTATTTAGTTCATGTGAAAGAAATGAACTTATTTTCTATTGCTAGGTCATGATAAAGAAAAATCTGGTGTGGCGCACTCACACAACTTTTCTTGCCATTATGAAAATTGATCACCTGACGCTAGTGTTACCGCGCATCTCAAGTCTACTATTCAAAGATTTGAGCCAACTGGTGACAGGGCAATAACGCTGGAGACACACGAGGTCTGCTATCTATTCACAGTGAATCATTTAATAGAATCAACAGTTAGCAACAGTTTTCAATAATTGGATAATCACATTTTCTCGAATTTCGAGCTTATTTTAAATTTTAGGTGAAAATGTTACTGAACATTAATTGTGAAGTTTCTCATGCTCAATCTTTTCCAATCGAAATTTTTTGTTTAAATTGTATCTGAAGCCTGATAATTGGGAATCTAAAATCAAACTTTGCATAGATGGGGCGGAGCTCCTGAAGTTTTTACAGATATGGGACTTGTGGCAGTTGATAGAGCTTATCGATGACATATTCTAGGTATAACTTTAATCAAATTTTTTTAGGTATGAATTTGATCAAAATCGTTGGAGCCGTTTCCGAGAAAATCGCGAAAAACCCTGGTTTTGAGAACATTTTTGCCATTTTAGCCGCCATCTTGAATCGCATTTGATCGAAATTGTTCGTGTCGGATCTTTATAAAGTAAGGACCTTACGTTCCAAATTTCAAGTCATTCCGTTAATTGGGAGATATCGTGTACACAGACGCATATACACTCATACACACACACACACACATACAGACCAATACCCAAAAACCACTTTTTTGGACTCAGGGGACCTTGAAACGTATAGCAATTTAAAAAATTGGGATACCTTAATTTTTTTCGGAAAGCAATACTTTCCTTACCTATGGTAATAGGGCAAGGAAAGTAAAAATCTGAAGGATTTTGGAAGTCTGTTATTATGATAAGCTTAGTTTTGTAGGCTGCTGATGAAATTATAATAGATATTGCTTGAAACTTAATATCCAGAGTATTAGAAGAGTAAATAAGAATAATTATTGGAACCGTTGGTCGATAAAAATGTGGATCGTCAAGTTCATTATTGTACTACTGCCGAAGATAATATCAGAGGAACAAACAAGTATTTCGCTATTTCCTTCAGTTATTGGCGCATTTGATGTCAGAATATAAGCAACAAAACAATGTCACCTGTACTCACAAGAATAAAAATATTACTCAAAAACATATTAAGAATAATTATTTTGTTCTGTTTAAGCATTGATGCTTTGTTGCAGAGTTGAAATAGATTTAAGAATAGCTTCTTATGTGCGGGCCTATAGTGAACTACACATCATAATGGTAGTGAAGAAATAAAGGAGAACAACGTTGCCGAGAACGATGCAGAGAATTGGCAACGTTGTTCTCCTTCATATTTTATTCGTCAAGAAGAAATATATTTTTCAATGAATTTTCATAATTGAAATTGAGTATGCCTACCATACTGAATTTTTCCCTTTTCCTTATTATTTCATTCCTTTCTAGTAAATTTTCATGTTTCCCTTTTTTATTAATTCTGTATCAAAATCTGATGTATATTTCTTATTTTATTTTTGCATTTTGTATTAGTTTCCTTTCATTTTTTACTTAAAATCTTTGGAGTGTATTATTTATTTTGTCTACTTTATTTATCTTTTGTAACTCATTTTTTTCCTGTAACTGGGCACCCGCCGAAAAACCTTTGGGTTTGGCAGGACCCTCAACTGTTTGTATTGTGAATAAAAATTTTTGATTTGATTTGATTTTCTATATTGTTAAAAACGATCTAGCAACGTTGCAGAGATGGAAAGTGTTAGCACTATCTGCTTTGTCGAATGATAGACAAGGATAGCAACACCAATGTTGTACAAATACTGCCATTTTAACATGGACTTCACTACAGGTCAGAACAAAGAAAGAACTGACATTTTTTGAAAGTATGCTGTAATAAATTGATTATTAGGTCCGATTTCCGATGTCAATCATCCCAAAAACTGACCGTTTCCTCAAATGGACATTTTCTTGAATTATTTAAAAGCTTTAGTATTGATTCCATATCACTGTCGCTTGCAATATTGTACCATATTGCTATAAAAATATTTTTATAAAATGGTATCTTGCTTTTGTTAGAATGCTTTGAATGATCATTATTATGAGTTTTAAGAATGCTACTGAAAATGTTGTGGACAACTACAAGACTTAACGCTTTTTCGGACTATGTGTAACCTTATCTAAATTTGGGAGAGGAATAGCACAAGGTCACCTCATTTTTTCTCTCCCTATCATTTTGATGATGTACTTATTGTATCGATCAATAAAGAATGAATCAAATTTGAAATTCATCAAAATGGACAAATTTCTCCGTTCTATATAAATTCCAGTAACTTATCAGCGGAATCACTCTTGATTGACTTCAACAGGAAAAATAATTGTATTAAAATGTTTTCTGTGAATTTGATGCATCATTTCCTAACAAACGCAATAGTATCATTTCTTTATAAGGAAATTAACAAAAACAAGGAGAAGGATGAGAAATGATAAAAATGATTACACTATGACACTGTACACTTATTATTGATGATGTAATACCGTTTGCAGATGATAGAAACCAGGAAAAATAATGTTAAACTGATAAAAATAATGAGACAGTACTCTCAATGCACTATATTGGGGTCCACATTATGATTAATCTTATATTCCAAGATGTGAATGCACTGCAAAATTATACATTTATCAGCCAAAATATTAATGAATACCATATACTAATACAAAAGTGGAACAGTAGGGCACACAAATCAATACACACAGTATTATAACAAAATAATTTGCAAAAAAATCAATCAAACACAGAGAATAATTATAGGTATAGTGAGGTACACGTTATAATAGCAGTATAAGATTAACATAGATGCTGCTATCCTCGTTTATCATTCGACAAAGCAGATAGCGCTATCGTTTTTCAGTTCCGCAACGATTCAGATTGTTTTTTAACAATGAAGAAATGTGATTAATTAACAACATATTTATAATAGAGCTTATTTCTTGCGTAGAGCATAGCGGACCTACTACTCTTAAGTCTTTAATTTTTTTTATTTAAAGATAAGTGTACTCCAATAGGGCTTATGCCTAGGTGTGCCCATCTTTATTTCGCTTTATGTTTTTGTCCTCTAAAGAAAAACAAAATAATGTTAAAATAAGTTCGACTGAGTCATTGTCAATATTGTAGAACCGTTCCATAATTGAATAAAACACACATATGTTGTCAAATTCTACACAGTTTAACTGTGTGTGAACATAATTTCTTAATTGAATAAAAACAGTTTACAAACAGTAAAAAGTTTACACACATTTAAACTGTGTAGAGTTTGACAACATTTTTTTGTGTGTTCTTATTCAATTGAAATAAGTTGTTTTTTCAAAGTGGATTTTCATTAGTATTTTCTATTTTTGTATTTTTAGCCGGTACAATGTTTTGTAATAATATTATGTTGTGCGAAATAAATCAATTTTTGAATTAACATTGATAAAAATTATGAAAATTTATTACTGAACCATTGAAAAAATATTTCCTTGACAAATAAAATATAATTGATTATTTCAAAAAAAAATGAACAGTTAATATTAGCATAGAGAAAAGATAGCGTACTTGGCACTTAACAGTTGTCTCTGATATTAGGTACCTACATCAAGAACACTGGTATCAGCTATCCTGTATGAAAGGCAGAGTCAAGGCAGAGAATCGGTAACACTGTTATCTATCTTTCTCCACTGCCATTATAACGTAGACCTCACTATAGATGCTATGGAGCAGAAACTTCCCAACCAGTAATAAAGAAATGCAAGTTTCACAAAGTTGAGTATAGCCTACTATTGGAAGCTTTTCTTATCTAATAGTACAATCAAGGTTTCATAGAAGTTTCCAACTATATCTGCATTAAATGTAGAAAATATTCCAATTTTAGACATTACAAACGATAAACATCAGGATTTTATTTTCAAGTTGGGAACACTGTTTCAAAAGTTTTAAGTGCTTTTGAAAGTTTCGAGTTGTTCTGCTGCATTGAAATAGGCTGAATAAACAGTTTTATTTATGGTTTACTTAGTGCAATGAATAATTGTTTGTAGAACAGCGAAAGAATTTGCTTCAAAACTCTGTTACTATTTAAAAACCTGGAGTTTGAATTGGTGTGGTATTTATCATAATTCATCACTAATAACGAATGAATTATGAATTACAAAAATATAAGTGCTTTTCTCATAAAATATACTACATTGAATATTCTCCCTGAATAGATGATTTGTCCGTGTGCAGGGAGGGGTCGCAAATTGTCTGACAGAAAGCAAAACACTAGCAAAAATGAAAGAAGTAACAAACTATGAATAATAATTAAATTTGGAAGAATAGTAACAAAGTTTATTAAGTTATAATGATGAATATTAAAACAAAATGTTAACATTTTTATCATAATACTTTGTCAATTAAGCACCAACATGAAATTATTTGATGAAATAAACATATTAACAAACAGTAAACTATTGAACTAGGCTATTATTACTATATACTGTAGTAATCAATAGTACAGTGTGGGGCAGAGCTGATAGACGAGTTTGGAAGGGTTATAAGTAATGAACCGTTAAACTTAGAAAGAAATTCTTTAATGGGCTTAATTTACTTTTAAATTTAGTTTATTTGTTATTAATTTATTGAAAATTATATCAGTTAAATGGCGGTCATCAGCAGCAATTAATACAGCAATTAATATGTAGCGTATTTTTGAAGTTCCAAAACGTATTTTCGCACACTGCGATTGGCAGGGATACCAATCTATATTTTCCTTTGGGATTACCTCAAGAATAAAGTTTTAATAGTTTCTCCTACACATCTTGGAAGAACTAAAGGAGCAAATCAGAGAAGAGATCCAGGCCTTACCAATCACAGTGTGCCAAAATACGTTTTTTAACTTCAAAAATACGCTTCATCAGTGTATTGCTGCTAATGGCCGCCATTTACCTGATATAATTTTCAAAAATTGACAATAAAAACTACATTTCAAACTGAATTGAGCTCATCAAAGAATTTTTTTACTATGTTTAACGGTTCATTACTTATAACCCTTCCAAACTCGTCAATCGGCTCTGACCCACCCTGTTCTATTAATAACTATAGTAGGTAATAATAGCCTAGTTCAATAGTTTACTGTTTGTTAGTATGTTTATTTCATCAAATAATTTCATGTTGGTATTTGAATGACAAAGTATTATGATAAAAATGTTAACATTTGGTTTCAATATTTATCATTATAATAAACTTTGCTATTATTTTTTCAAATTTCATTACTATTCATAGTTTGTTATTTCTTTTATTATTGCTAGTGTTTTGCTTTCTGTCTGACAATTTGCGACTCCTCCCTGCTAAACTCTTGCAAACTAGTCAATCAGCTCTGCTGCACTCTTTATGTTTCAATTGAATAATGTTTGTGTTAATAAATCGCCCAGTTCAGTATGGATTGGAAAGTCATAATCTTTTCACGATCTTCTACCTCAAACCTGGAAAATAGTTACAAGTTGATTGGCCGCATTCTGTAGGGAAGCGCAGAAATAGTTTGCACATCATACTTTGAACAAAACAACGCCAGATAATCTCACATGCAAGTGCATAAACAGTATCAACCACAAGCGCCATTGATTTTCCACTCTCTTGAAAAATTTACAACACTCTGTCAAGCTAAACTGGTGGCGGTCCAAAATGAGGCTAGCGGCAATAAGAGGTTGAAACCTTAAGGGCTAAGGGTTGAAACCTTAAGGGCTGAGGGCTGAAACCTTCTTATCTGTTGTGAAACACGGTTGCGTGTCGCGTTTAGGCGGAGTAGACGATACATGCAAGCCGTGACGTCATCACCACACTCACTGACCGACAGCGTACCTTGAATATATGACAACATTGCTGCCCATTTACCCAATGCTGAACGTTTTAAGTGAGACTCCCCTGCCGCTCCATTCTGATGCCATCGACTATGAATCTTCTCTCGGCTTGCTAATTGATGGTACGTTTAAAAAATGTTCAATTCTAAGTCAACCTGCCGGCTATAGTGAGGTCCACGTTATAATGGCAGTGGAGAAAGATAGCAGAACAACAATAGAGAAACAATAGCATAAATAGATATCCCATGGTATAGGGCGTTTATATCGCAACTTTTACTGTTATATCAAGCCGATAGACCACGTAGTTCTTTCCTGTGAAGCTTTATGACGCTGGTAGTCTCTCATTTTACTTTGGTAGTCTCTACTTTGGTAGAGAGTTAGTGGGGAGGATATTTTTAATATTCTTTCTGAAGAATGGACATTGATGTGTCCAAAGCTCCGCCAATTAATGTAGATGCATAACAATATAATTATCTATAGTTATAATATTACAAATTGCTTTTCCATATAATATACAGATCAATAATTATTTTCTTAGTCTATATTATGTAAATTCATCTATAATTTTGCTGTATTGTAAGCTATTGTATATAAGTGTATAAGCCAGTATATATTGTAATCTACATAAATAAAGTACTCAATCAATCAATATTATGCCGATCATACACTCTTACACGGTCAAAACAGTAAAAATCGACAATAATCGACAGTAATCGACTTGAGATAACAGTAAAAGTTGCGACATAAAACGCCCTATACCATGGGATATCTACTTACGCTATTGTTTCTCTATGGTACAACGTTGCCGATTATCGACTTTCTTCTATGGAGGATAGTTGATACCAGTGTATACCTGATGTACCTAAAAGCACTCCACTTATATGGGCTACTTTTGTACAAATTAATAAAAACTATATGAAAACTTGTAGTATCCTATATTATTGAAAACTTGAAAATATTAATAAAAACAATATAAAAAACCTGTAGTACCTTATTATTGAAAACTTGAAAATATTAATGAAAACAATATAAAAACTTGTAGTACCCTTTATTATTGAAAACTTCAAAATATTACAACTAGTTCTGACCATAACTTAGGTCATTTTAAAGTTGAAATGTGACATATATATAGGCATAAATATTTTTATATTATACAATAGGCATATTGTCGATTTTTACTGTTTTGACCGGGAAAGAGTGTATGAACGGCATAATATTGATTGATTGAGTACTTTATTTATGTGAATTACATATTGTTTTTATTAATCTGATGTACCTAATATCAGAGAAAGATATTGAGCCGTTCTAAAGGTGCGTACAGTAGACTTTGGCTCTGCTCCGCAACCGAACGTCACTCCAGCAGAGCGATTGATGATCGACCGGCGAGCAAGAGTGGTTCGACCGGGGAACGCGAGAAGATCTAACATCTTCCGTAACGTTCATGATGGGTGCATGGGCGGAGCGACTGTGGTTCGATGGTGGTACGAGGGCGGTACGAGGGAGGAGCGTGCTCGGTGCGGGTTGGAAGCGCGAATATGTATACGCAGCTTAAGGGCCGTTTGCACAGTCAAAGTTTAAACTCGATTTTTTCAACTGGTGGCTTAAACTCAAAATGAAATACATTATAACAAACTAGACTTCAAAAGGATTTAATCGAGTTTAAAATGAAATTTAGTTAAAACTGTCACTGTGCAAACGGCCCTAAAACTTTTACCAAATCCGGTAAGTAGTCCTACAGTAAGGTCTACGCTGTAATGACAGTGGAGAAAGATAGGAGTACAACGTTGCCGATTCTCTGCCTTGCCACTGCAGGATAGCTGATACCATTGTATACTTGATGTACCTAATATCAGAGGAAGATATTGAGACGATCTAAGACTTTTAGCAAACCCGGTAAGTTGTCCTACAGTAAGGTCTACGCTGTAATGACAGTGGAGAAAGATAGGAGTACAACGTTGCCGATTCTCTGCCTTTTCACTGCAGGATAGCTGATACCAGTGTATCTTGATGTACCTAATATCAGAGAAAGATATTGTGCCGTTCTAAGACTTTTAGCAAACCCGGTAAGTTGTCCTTCTATGAGGTCGACGCTATAATGATAGTGAAGGAAGATAGGAGAACAACGTTGCCGATTCTCTTCTTTTTAACTTCAGGATAGCTGATACCAGTGTATACTTGATGTACCTAATATCAGAGAAAGATATTGTGCCGTTCTAAGACTTTTAGCAAACCCGGTAAGTTGTCCTTCAATGAGGTCGACGCTATAATGATAGTGAAGAAAGATAGGAGAACAACGTTGCCGATTCTCTGCCTTTTCACTGCAGGATAGCTGATACCAGTGTATCTTGATGTACCTAATATCAGAGAAAGATATTGAGACGATCTAAGACTTTTAGCAAACCCAGTAAGTTGTCCTATAATGAGGTGGATGCTATAATGACAGTGGAGAAAGATAGGAGAACAACGTTGCCGATTCTCTTCTTTTTAACTTCAGGATAGCTGATACCAGTGTATACTTGATGTACCTAATATCAGAGAAAGATATTGTGCCGTTCTAAGACTTTTAGCAAACCCGGTAAGTTGTCCTTCAATGAGGTCGACGCTATAATGATAGTGAAGAAAGATAGGAGAACAACGTTGCCGATTCTCTTCTTTTTAACTTCAGGATAGCTGATACCAGTGTATACTTGATGTACCTAATATCAGAGGAAGATATTGGAGACGATCTAAGACTTTTAGCAAACCCGGTAAGTTGTCCTTCAATGAGGTCAACGCTATAATGACAGTGGAGAAAGATAGGAGTACACGTTGCCGATTCTCTTCTTTTTAACTTCAGGATAGCTGATACCAGTGTATACTTGATGTACCTAATATCAGAGGAAGATATTGGAGACGATCTAAGACTTTTAGCAAACCCAGTAAGTTGTCCTACAGTAAGGTCTACGCTGTAATGACAGTGGAGAAAGATAGGAGTACAACGTTGCGATTCTCTGCCTTGCCACTGCAGGATAGCTGATACCATTGTATACTTGATGTACCTAATATCAGAGAAAGATATTGTGCCGTTCTAAGACTTTTAGCAAACCCAGTAAGTTGTCCTATAATGAGGTCGATGCTATAATGATAGTGAAGAAAGATAGGAGAACAACGTTGCCGATTCTCTGCCTTTTCACTGCAGGATAGCTGATACCATTGTATACTTGATGTACCTAATATCAGAGGAAGATATTGGAGACGATCTAAGACTTTTAGCAAACCCAGTAAGTTGTCCTATAGTGAAGTTGAAGCTATAATGGCAGTGGAGAAAGATAGGAGAACAACGTTGCCGATTCTCTGCCTTTTCACTGCAGGATAGCTGATACCAGTGTATCTTGATGTACCTAATATCAGAGGAAGATATTGGAGACGATCTAAGACTTTTAGCAAACCCAGTAAGTTGTCCTATAGTGAAGTTGACGCTATAATGGCAGTGGAGAAAGATAGGAGAACAACGTTGCCGATTCTTCACTGTCTTCTATTGAGGATAACTGATGATACCAGTGTTTACGAATTTGATAGAAGTTGATATTGTGGTAATTATTCATATTGAATGAAAAATACTGAAAAATTGTCAAAAGAGTTTATCAGAGATTGACAATGGTGTAATAAACGAAACCTGTCTTTCTAATTATCAATCAATCAGTGGTTTTATGACAATTTCTCAGTCTTTTCCATTCAACCGGTATATCTGATGTAAGTAATATTAACTACTGTTCACTCTTTTAAAAAATAATCGATTATTATATTTTATTCGTCAAGAAAATAATTTTAAATGATCGACTAATAACGTTTCATAATTGAGAATGAATATTATGTTCATTGAATATATTCATACATTCTTTATTGATTCATACAATAAGAACATCATCAAAATGATAGGGAGAGAAAAATAAGGGAACCTTGTGCTATTCCACTCCCAAATTTAGATAAGGTTAAACATAGTGCGAAATAGGTTGGGTCTTGTAGTTGTTCACTTCGCAAAATCTTCAGTCCTATTTTTATTTTTATTATCCAATTATTTTTATGAGTTATTTTAGACTTATTCTTCTCAAACTACAACCAGCGTGTTTTTCTTATAAAGATCAAAAATACATATTGCGCTTTTCTTAAACGCGTATTTTATATTATTTAAGAGCAGACTCCTCTCCACGCTAAGCCTTCGTACATGAAATGCAGTATAGTAATTTTTCTCCTCTCCACAATTTAGTATTTTGAGGATTATAATGTTTAGACTCCTCTCCGCGCTAAGGCTTCGTGGATGAAATGCAGTATAGTCATTTTTCTCTACTCCACAATTTAGTATTTTGAGGATTATAATGTTAGACTCCTCTCCACGCTAACCCTTCGTGGATGAAATGCAGTACAGTCATTTTTCTCTTCTCCACAATTTAGTATTTTGAGGATTATAATGTTTAGACTCCTCTCCACGCTAAGCCTTCGTACATGAAATGCAGTATAGTAATTTTTCTCCTCTCCACAATTTAGTATTTTGAGGATTATAATGTTTAGACTCCTCTCCGCGCTAAGCCTTCGTGGATGAAATGCAGTATAGTCATTTTTCTCTTCTCCACAATTTAGTATTTTGAGGATTATAATGTTTATATTGTACAAAATATTTATGTTTGCTCTAGTGACATTGACTTCAACATATCAATGTACCTGATAAAATTTTACTGATATTTTTCATTGATTGATACAATAAGAACATCATCAAAATGATAGGGAGAGAAAAATAAGGTAACCTTGTGCTATTCCTCTACCAAATTTAGATAAGGTTGATCATAGTCCGAAATAGGTTAAGTCTTGTTGAAAAACGATCTGGAAACGTTGCATATCTAGAAAAGGATAGAACTATCTGCTTTGTCAAATTACAGACAAGGATAGCAACACCAATGGTAATCAAATAGCCTACCGCTATTACCTAGCGCCCACCTGCCGCTACCTTACCTATAGCCTACCTGCATTATAATGTGGACCTCACTATATAATAATTATAGTCACGCGAGCGATTTGCCTCAAACGCTGAATTATAGTTTCAGTTTCTACTAATAATTTCAGTTTCTACTATAATTCAGTTTGGGACATCAAAGACTCACCAATGGAATTGATTCGAATCATTTCTCAAATCTAGATTATGGCTGAGTAGAAGATAATACAGGTAAAGAGCATGGAGAAATCTCTTGCTCAAAACTCAGGTTACTAGTTCCCTTGTTATTTCCCTATATAAAACACGACTATAGTGAGGTCCACGCTTTATAGTGGAGATATTTGATTAAAATTAGAGTTTCTATTCTTCGAGGCGTTAGGCAGGGCTGCATCCTTTCACCATTGATATTCAATCTTTATCCAGAGGAAATCTTCAGGGAGGCCCTTGAGAATACTGAAATGGGAGTATTGTTAAATGGAGAAAGCTTGAACAACATCCGATATGCAGATGATGCTGTAATTTTCGCTGACAGCATGAACAGCCTGCAGGAGCTTGTGAACAAGATAGGAGGCGTCAGTGAACAATATGGCTTGGAAATCAATGTAAGCAAAACAAAGTTCATGGTGATAAGTAAGGGAGCAGTGGGAGGATGTGACTTGATGCTTAACACCAAGCCGATAGAGAGGGTGCAACAGTTCACGTATCTGGGAACCTTGATCAATGAGAAATGGGATCATTCTCAAGAGGTAAAATGCAGAATAGAAAAAGCGAGGGCTGCATTCAATCAGATGGCAAAACTGTTCAAGAGTCACAACCTTAATATGCACATCAAAATCAAACTCCTCCACTGCTACATTTTCTCAATACTCTTCTATGGGATGGAGTCATGGACATTGACCAAGTCAACTGAAAAAAGACTCGAGGCTTTTGAGATGTGGCTGTATAGAAGAGTGTTGAGAATTTCATGGATGGACAGAGTGACCAACAAAGCTGTATTGGAGCGAATGGATAAGGATTTGGAAGTGATGAACATCATCAAGAGCAGGAAGCTTGCATATTTTGGCCATATAATGCGTAATGAAGTAAAATACGGCCTGCTGAAATCCGTTCTCCAAGGAAAGATATATGGCAGAAGAGGACCAGGAAGAAGGAGAATATCATATCATGGCTAAAAACCTGCGTACCTGGTTCTCCAAAACTACAACAGAACTTTTCAGGATGGCTGTAAATAAGATTCTCATAGTCAGGCTGATCGCCAATATTCGGAACGAATAGGCACTAGCAGAACAGAGTTGCTATCATTGTCTACCATTCGACAAAGCAGATAAGGCTATCTTTCTCCACCTCTGAAAGGTTGCCAGATAGTATTTAACGATGTAGAAATATAATAAACTAAAAGCTGCGTTTACACCGGAGTTAATAACACAAGTTATTTACATTTTTGTTATCAAATGCTGTTAATTACAAAAGTTAATAACATCATGTTGAGTTGCGTTTACACCGGAGTTGATAACATAAGTTATTAATAAAAAGTTGTCAACTTGACTGAATCGACAAAAAATTCTCTTGAAAAAAGTTGATAACTCGTGTTTTCAACACAAAATTCCTTGTTATTAACAAGATTTATGTTATCCATCGAGAGTCGGTAACTTTTGTTAATAACAGGTTACTATCTTCCCCGTAACCCCCTCGCCCAGCATCCCTACCCTACAACTACAGCTGTTCCCTAATAACTACAGCTGCAGACAAAACACGTGCGACAAAGTTATTAACTCTTGTTGATAACAAAACTAGCAGTCAACAGAAAATGTTATTAACTTATGATGAAAACTTTTGTTTTAAACTCTGGTGTGAACGCATTATAATTCATTTACATTAGATCAGATGAAGATTATTATTTTAATGATCACACACATGTTTCAATTCAAATTTGAAGAAAATTTATTGCTTTTTATTCCGGCTGTTATATCATATGAATACTCTCGTTAAATAAAATCATATGAAAGTGAACTATATTGATAACAAGATCTTGTTAATAACAAGGAATTTTCTGTTTAAAGGTGAGTTATTAACTTTTGTCAAGAGACATTTTTGACAATTCAGTCATGTTAATAACTTTTTGTTAATACCTCGTGTTATCAAAAAAATATTCTCATTTATTATGAAAATCTATCTTTTAATTATGAAAATACATGATTTCTAAAAACCTTACACATACGTCGACGCGCAATTCAAGAAGGAACATTCCTGTGAAATCTCTTAGAAATCTATTGACGTGTTTGGCAGAAAATACGTCACATTCAGACAAAAGAAAATCCGGTCAAGCTAGCGTAGACCTCACTACGCTCGGTCAACTACACTCGCACTCTGAAGGCAACTTGACTCAGGAGCTCAAAAAAAATCTCCCACTTTTTGTGTAATGTATCGGAACATCATGTGAAAAGTGGAATAAACTAAGATAAGTTCAAATTTCAAATTCAAAATAATTTATTGCATGAAAGAAATACACAATTAAATATAGGCCTATATCACAATTAGTGGAATATTGTGAATATTTCCTATTTTAGTGATATTAATGTGAAATATTTCTTCTATGTTTGGTTTTGAAGCATCTAAATTTTAAAATCTACGTTGTAAAAATAATTAAAGACTGAAAATTTTGTGAAGTGAAAAACTACAAGACTTAGCCTATTTCGGCTTTTTTGCAACCGGCACTAAGTAGGCCTACCTGATTGAATGATTACAAAAGTTCAACAGCTGAGTCATAATTTTGACACAGTCCCACACACATGAACTCGCTTACTCACTTCCATCACCAACAGACGACGAAATAATTATTATTGGATGTTTTTCAAGGATGAATAATAATTATCCTTTTAATGTCCTTCAGCGAGTTTTCTCAGGGATGAGACCTAGTGCAATCGAATATTTTTATTATAAATATTCTGAATCTACCATCTTCTGAATTTCGTGAGAATCGTTAGAGCTGTTTTCGAGATCCGGTGAAATACAAACATATAAACATCTAAACAGAAGTTGCTCGTTTGATAGTATAGGATAAAATACGCGTTTAAGAAAAGCGCACTATGTATTATTTTTGATCTTTATAAAAAAACACGCTGGTTGTAGTTTGAGAAGAATAAGTCTAAAATAATTTATAAAAATAATTAAGGACTGAAGATTTGCGTAGTGAACAACTACAAGATTTAACTTATTTCGGACTATGTGTAACCTTATCTAAATTTGGGAGAGGAATAGCAAAAGGTTACATTATTCTTCCTCTCCCTACATTTTGATGATGTAGGTAGAGGTATTGTATTAATCAATGAAATAAAATAAATAAAGTCGTTCTTCAATTGATAATGAATTTGAACTAAAAGTTCCTTCACTTTTGTGTAGTTGAGAAGTTGATATTGTGGTAATTATTCATAAGTTATTAAATGAAAAACACTAAGAAATTGTCAAAAACCACAGATTTATTGATTATACTTTGAAAGACCGGTTTCAGTTATTACACCATTGTCAATCTCTGATAAACTGAAACTAAATACAAGAGCAGCAGAATTTATACTAGCAGGCGAGTACTGCTATTGGTCAAGGGCATGAACGCCTGCCATTGCCCCAGCTAGACAGTCTCCTCCCACTCAACGGTGTCACAAAATGGCGGCTTAAGCAACAGACTCGCCATGATAACAAAATTTACTTTCAGTAAAAAATAAGAACCAAGAAAACAAGTGAGAGATGATTAAACAAATATGTGAATGGAAAAACTATTGACTAATGTATGCTTACAATTATGATAAAACTAAATTCGTAGTGTTGTATTGGTTGAAATGAATCTGGTCATTTAAACTATACTGGCAATTTTCCTTGATTACTCTTGGTATTTCTAAAGCCTCTAGAATATTCAAAGATCTGCCTTTGTCATTAACATGTGGAAACTCAACATTCTCCCCAACTGTGTACTTGTGATTATTTTATAGCAAATGTTCTGCAACTCAAGTTCTGCAGCAAAAGTTAGACTCCCCATTTTGTTTATTCCAATCTCTGATGTGTTCTTCAATTCTACTTTTGGAACTTCTACCAGTTTGATCTACATAACAAGCATTACAATCACCACATTTAATAATTATCACCACATTAATAATACAATCACCTCTTTTCTGACAATTTCTTAGTCTTTTTCATTTAATAGAAGTTTCTTCTCAGATTCAACCATAGATGATTCAGACTCGAGAAAACGCTCAGTCTCCATTATTTGTTTTGATGCCTTATTCGTCAGAATATGCGTTACAAAAACTTTGATTATTTCATGTGAACCTGCATCAGCAAGCAGCAACGTTGCATGTCAACCACCCATCAATCAAATCAACTAGAATAACTGAAACTCACAAATTACAATTGTTTCTTGACGATGGAATAGACGAGTTGAAGTTCATGACAATGTGATTTAGATCTTTGCGCATGCGTTTACTCAAATAAAGAAACTGGGTATGCCGTGGAAGTGTCATGACATCGCTATAGAATGGAATGACTTTTTTATTTGTTGACTTAGCGAAGTTTGGACAGTAATGTCCATTCTACCATTTAACTACCTCGTTAGCACATCACCCTTGACAATCAATGATCATTTAAATGATGTCCGTATCGTGAAAATGAAGAATAGAGAGAGTAATGAAGAATGATTAAATAATTGCCTCCAAAAAACACAAATTATCGAGGATTATTGAGAGGATTTGAAGTTGCTAAGTTAGTCCGGAGGAAAGCAAAGCTTCATCTGACTCAATTTTGCTGTGATACGAGCATAAATTAAACATAGTTTAAAATGTATGAATAATTTAGGGCTACTTTGTTTTATTTAAAAATAATTTTTGTACCCTTTGATTTTTTGAATTCTTAATCTATTTTCATTCTTCGATTTGTATTCTTAATCCATTTTTTTAGGCTATTAATTTCAAAGGGTACTGTAATTCTATTTTATAAATCTCTAGCTTACCCGGCGCACTTCGTACCGTCAAAAAGTTAATGTATCTCATGCCACACTTGACTTTATTTGGTGAATCATAAAATTTATCTGACAATCAATATTTTTATTTACATCTCAATAAGGACTTCTATGTGCTTAAAACTACCGTTTTAATACCAGTAAACAAGTGTATCACAGAGTGACGTGTTTATTACAGCTGGTAAGTTTAGATGCTAAATCATATTATCACAACATGATCTTGAATCATGATGATCTTCCCGTTCTACGTTAGCCGCTCGGCCGACAATTTCGAAAACATAGGTCTGTAAAATGGATTAATATATAATTATTATTAGCCCCCTATTGATATTTCTGGTCAGAAACCATCCCCAATATTCACACAACATATTCTCACAGTTTCATGCCGTTTTGTCAAGTAGTTTTCGAGTCTACAGGGAACAAACAAACTAACACACAAACAGACATTCATCTATATATATATACCTTATATATAGATTATAGGTATATATAGATTTGAAATGTATTATTGTCAAACGATTATTGATGTACACATTGGAGTATCCGATATCAGAAATGATACACTAAAAATATTAAGATATCAGTGATATGGAAATATGAAGGTATCAAATATGAAAGAATGAACATGCATATATGAAGGTCAACGTTAGTGAGGTCCACGTTATAATGGCAGTGTTTGATTAGCAATGGTATTGCTATCCTTCTCTATCAGTCAACAAAGCGGATAGCGTTATCTCCAGCTTAGCTTTGTTGCCAGATCGTCTTCTAACAATGTAGTATTATTAAATAATTAACAAAATATAAGTTTATACCATGCAGGGACCGATCAAAGAAATTTGATATAGAGATATTTATTCTAAATTGTCTACTTCCCTTATAAATTACATGAACGATTCCCATCGAGCCATTTTGAATTGATTGGTAGATTTCATCAATGAAATACCTACATTTTGCAATAGACCTGGAGTGATTGTGATAGATAACCTCCATTATATCATAGTATACAACACAATGCTTCCACCGAGAGGCTAGCAAACATTTGATGGTCATAACCATATTGTGATTGGCACAATGTACTGTGCACAATGGACAGGCTGTCTGTTGACACATTAAGCATTTAGTTTAGGAACACTTTCACAGGCAAAGTCATTCAGATTCGTCCTTCAAGCCTCAATAGACAAGGACGAAGGATTTGGTGAGGATGACCATTTTTTGGCCACTATGTTCACAACACTTTCACTGGGTCATATCGATCTCATTTTGTAGATACAACTCAAAGGGCCGTTTTCCGAGCTCGGGATTTAGCTAAGTTCTGGACTTCAAACAGCTGGAGTCAGAAAATTGGCTTTCCGAAACGGGGTGCAGTCGCAGTTCACATTCAAATTAAATTCCGAAAAACTAGAGAATTGAACACAAAATAAAATTAAGGGAAAATAGTGTAAAGTTTCAGCTATTTAGAATTATTCAGAAATGTTTCATTTCGTCAAGGAAAAAAGTTTCCAGTTATAGAAATGAAACAATCAAGATTATCATAATAAAGACTGCGACTACGCCCCGTTTCGGAGAGCCAATTCTCTGAATCCAGCTGTTTATAGTCTAGAACTTGGCTAAATCTAGAGCTCGGAAACCGGCCCAAAGCGATTTTACAACATGATATTTGGCCTATTTGAGATTTGCCATTGAAGAATAGCTTGAAAAGTATTTTCTGAATATTGTATTTATTATCTGCTCTATTAAATAAAAAATAAACAGTGATCATAATCGTAATTGACAAAATAAGTGTCTTTGAACATGAAAAGGTTTGAAATTATTTTAATATCCTATTATATTAAGCGAGCAATTTCTGTTTATACCTGGTTATTTTTATATCTGGCTCTAACGATTTTCACGAAATTTGGAACATAGTAGGTCTATGATATAAAGATTCGATTGCTCTAGGTATCATTCTTTGGAAAACTCGCTGAACGACATCAAAAGGATAATTCATCCTTGGAAAACATATGATAATTTCGTCATCTCTCGATAACAGAAGATGCGTGTGCCTGTGTGGGAGAGAGACAGAATTATTTCCAGCTGTGTAATCATAATCAATCAGCGAGAAATTTTATCTAGCTAGACAATTTTTAATCGATTTGATCAACATAATCTGATTTGTTGACATGACATGATAATCCTCCTGAACTAGAGTATATCATAATTTTCAAAGTTGATCATTATTTGACAATTTCAAGTGATTAGTGAGTGTTATTTTGTTATTCAATTTGATTAGTATATAATTTTTTTGTTTTCAAATGTTTGAACAGAAAATTGAACCTGAATTCAAGTGTATAGAACATAACCTACTTTCTTGACTATTTATAGTGTATAAATCAAAATTTGGGAAAAAACAGTTTTGGGCTATGCCTCTTAGTTCTTCCCCAATCATTTTAAAGAATTGTGTTCGGTTTATCAAAAGTCAATAAATAAATAACGAGCAAAGCTCGATGCCCCAATTTTTTTCATCATCCCAACTGAAAGAAAAACACCATTGGAGAGAGCTATAATCAAATAGAAATATAAGAAATAGTCAAGAAATAGTAGAAATAGGTAGAAATAGTCATTCTCTCCAAGTAGTCTCCCACACTGCTGATACCAATCTATCCAGATATTATCGATTCTCAAGTCTTACAAGAATTGGAAAATCGGAAAATTTAGTCATCACAAAGAACAAGGTCACTATGTTTAGATGAGAACAGCGACAAACAAAATACAATTTACACAAGGAAATTACAACGATGCTCATGCAACCTCTATCCAATATCCAGTTTGTGGGACTAGCTATTATGCAACGTGAAATTACTTAAATTGACAAGAACAGAGAACTGTAGTTTTAAGTAATCTACTTCTCCAGATCTCTTGCTTTCAAGGTTCCAATTATAGTGAGGTCCATGTTATAATGGCAGTGTTCGATTGACAATACTGTTGCTGTCCTTTTCTATCATACAACAAAACAGATAGCGCTATCTCACTCTAGCTTTGCAATGTTGTCAGTTTGCCAGAATATTTTATTTTTACTTTTGACAGTGACTGTACAAAAGTAAACAATTCATTATCAGTCGCCATTTTTTCTTCATTCTATCGAAATACTTGAGTACACAAGTCATATAATTGATTTAAAATGTATTTTTTAAACAATTAAATAATTTTAAGACATTACCGTATGAGAAACACAAATTGAAATACCTGAAATGACATTTTTAAAGTTGATAACAACTAACCATCCTAGACTTCATCCATGCTTCAGTTACGGTAGCCTACACTTATAGGTTAGACTTACTCGTACCGGTATAAATAATATTAGAAGGTTATTTCAGAACTATTTCCATTGGAATTACTTATTTTAAATAGGATTTCTATTTTTCTATTATTTTTGAAAGAAATTGGAATAGAATACCTACCAAATAACTCAATTTCTTTTGTTTTAAAATTCAGATTGTTGTATCACAGCTTTTTAAATTAGGCGCCATTTCAGGTTTGTATAAAAAAATCTGATCTTAGTTAAGAAAGCAAATTTTTTAATAAAATGATGAAAATAGTTATTTGTGCAACTAGTGCGCAAAGTAACAGTTTGCTGCACCAAAGTAACAGTTTACGCCCGAGCCGTAGGCGAGGGCGGAATGGTTTGTTGAGTGCAGCAGAGGAACTTTGCGCACATATTTCACATTAAATTTTTCCTACAGTTACCATTGAATATGAGAAGTGGGTAATTATGGGTAAAATTGCCTGAAATCCATCAATGTTTTTCTGTGTAATTTTATTATTGACAAAAACCTTAATCCTAAAATCCTAAAGTCCTCGTTGTCGTTGGTTATAATATATAATGTAATAATTTGCTCGTTGTGCTTGGTTGCACCTCTGCTCACTATAGCAGCCCAGTCACTGTTACCAACTTCATTTGGATTTTGCTGCACTGTTGCTCCATATAACCTACTAAGTATTTTGCGTTGCCATGTTGCAAATCTGGAGTGCAGGATAAATTTTTCCCGCACTAGAGCGGAAAAGTGATTCTTTGCGTTCTGTAATCAGTGCAGCAATGGCTACTTTTCAACGTAACTGTAGGAAATAGTTATTTGTGCAACTAGTGCGCAAAGTAACAGTTTGCTGCACCAAAGTAACAGTTTACGCCCGAGCCGTAGGCGAGGGCGGAATGGTTTCTTGAGTGCAGCAGAGGAACTTTGCGCACGTATTTCACATTAAACTTTTCCTACAGTTACCATTGAATATGAGAAGTGGGTAATTATGGGTAAAATTGCCTGAAATCCATCAATGTTTTTCTGTGTAATTTTATTATTGACAAAAACCTTAATCCTAAAATCCTAAAGTCCTCGTTGTCGTTGGTTATAATATATAATGTAATAATTTGCTCGTTGTGCTTGGTTGCACCTCTGCTCACTATAGCAGCCCAGTCAGTGCAGTTACCAACTTAATTTTGATTTTGCTGCACTGGTGCTCCATATAACCCACCAACTATTTTGCGTTGCCATGTTGCAAATCTGGAGTGCAGGAAAAATTTTTCCCGCACTAGAGCGGAAAAGTGATTCTTTGCGTTCTGTAATCAGTGCAGTAATGGCCACTTTTCAACGTAACTGTAGGAAATAGTTATTTGTGCAACTAGTGCGCAAAGTAACAGTTTGCTGCATCGAAAGAAACGTTTACGCCCGAGCCGTAGGCTCGGGCGGAATGGTTTGTTGAGTGCAGCAGAGGAACTTTGCGCACATATTTCACATTAAATTTTTCCTACAGTTACCATTGAATATGAGAAGTGGGTAATTATGGGTAAAATTGCCTGAAATCCATCAATGTTTTTCTGTGTAATTTCATTATTAATAAATAAAATTGAATAATGTAGTAGTGTTTGAATGAAGGGGCGGCTGTCACTCATGTGGTGGCTGTCCTCGAACTCGGTGTCCTTAATATTATTATAACGTGCACCACAACACTATAGCAGCCCAGTCACTGTTACCAACTTCATTTGGATTTTGCTGCACTGTTGCTCCATATAACCTACTAAGTATTTTGCGTTGCCATGTTGTCAGTTTGCCAGAATATTTTATTTTTACTTTTGACAGTGACTGTACAAAAGTAAACAATTCATTATCAGTCGCCATTTTTTTCTTCATTCTATCGAAATACTTGAGTACACAAGTCATATAATTGATTTAAAATGTATTTTTTAAACAATTAAATATTATTTAGACATTACCGTATGAGAAACACAAATTGAAATACCTGAAATGACATTTTTAAAGTTGATAACAACTAACCATCCTAGACTTCATCCATGCTTCAGTTAGCCTACACTTATAGGTTATACCTACTCGTACCGGTATAAATAATATTAGAAGGTTATTTCAGAACTATTTCCATTGGAATTACTTATTTTAAATAGGATTTCTATTTTTCTATTATTTTTGAAAGAAATTGGAATAGAATACCTACCAAATAACTCAATTTCTTTTGTTTTAAAATTCAGATTGTTGTATCACAGCTTTTTAAATTAGGCGCCATTTCAGGTTTGTATAAAAAAATCTGATCTTAGTTAAGAAAGCAAATTTTTTAATAAAATGATGAAAATAGTTATTTGTGCAACTAGTGCGCAAAGTAACAGTTTGCTGCACCAAAGTAACAGTTTACGCCCGAGCCGTAGGCGAGGGCGGAATGGTTTGTTGAGTGCAGCAGAGGAACTTTGCGCACATATTTCACATTAAATTTTTCCTACAGTTACCATTGAATATGAGAAGTGGGTAATTATGGGTAAAATTGCCTGAAATCCATCAAATGTTTTTCTGTGTAATTTTATTATTGACAAAAACCTTAATCCTAAAATCCTAAAGTCCTCGTTGTCGTTGGTTATAATATTTATAATGTAATAATTTGCTCGTTGTGCTTGGTTGCACCTCTGCTCACTATAGCAGCCACAGCAGTCACTGTTACCAACTTCATTTGGATTTTGCTGCACTGTTGCTCCATATAACCTACTAAGTATTTTGCGTTGCCATGTTGCAAATCTGGAGTGCAGGATAAATTTTTCCCGCACTAGAGCGGAAAAGTGATTCTTTGCGTTCTGTAATCAGTGCAGCAATGGCTACTTTTCAACGTAACTGTAGGAAAAATATATTTTATTGATTAATTTGACATTAAATTGATTATGTAATCAAGGAAATGATAATTATTATTAGATCAAATTCAATGGGATGAATTGAGTAACAGCTGTGTACACTCAGTGGCAAAATGGAGAGACTTGGCAACGTTTTTCTTCACTGCCATTATAACGTGGACTATATGGTATATAGCTCTGGATCAATATTCTATGTTGTAGCTTTTCATCACAGATATTGAGATATGGAACTTATCCGTTGAACTTGAAAATTGCATTAGTAGCCGAAACATGTCGTGACGAAATTATTTAAGAAGAGTAATCAGATTTATATTTTTATTGATATTAAACTTCTCCGTTCTATGTTTGTGTACCGACAACACAATATTGCATAACTTTCATTCTTTAAATCGGAAACAATGTATAAATTGTAAACAATGTATAATATGCCAGAATTTATAAGTATGTTGCAACTTCATGTCCCGTTTAATAGACCAAAACCAAATATTCTGTTTCACATGCCATTTATCAGAACGACTCATCATTGCAATTCTTACATATACAGAACTTTACGTTTGTACAATAGAATAAGCCACTGCATTGATCCGTTTGCTGACCGTTTCCAAACCTTTAAGAAATCCTGTGAACTAGCATATCGCTCTATAGCTGACTCATGTTTGATAAATAATTATACTAAACTCCCTCATTTTTTTTCTCTCTTCTAAAGCCCTATTTTTCCTCTATTCTCTATTTTATTCTTCATTTTATTTTTCTTATCATTTTTATTTCATTCTTCTTCATTTTCTATTATCATTGGTTTATTTTATTTTTTCATTTTGCCTATTCTTATCTTATTAGTATTCAAAAATTGTGTTTACAATTTTATTTTATTTTTATTCTTATTTTGCATCAAATATTATGTATCTAAACTAGTTGATGTCAATAAGACTCTTCATGGATTTATTCTGTGAGCTTTTGTATGTAAATAAATGAATAAATTCTACAATATTTGAAACAATGTAAACCACCTCAGTACGAAGATTAAAATATGAAATACATTCAGAAAAAATGTTGAGGATTATATTGTTTTTTGATGAAAAGTCTTTTGATGTCTGAACACTCCCTTAAGAGTAATGGTATTATATTCCTATACAGAAGAGCAAAGCTGTGGAGCATATCTCGCTTCGCTCGTCATATCCGAATAGCCAGGGGGCTCCGCCCCCTGGACCCCCGACTGGATCGTCCAAGAATAAGATCAGCAGGCTCGCTTCGCTCGACTGCATTTTTCATTTGAGCTTTTTTATCATATGTTAGGACGATCCAGTTGGGGGTCCATACTAAACGTCTGGCTAAACGGATATGGCTAGCGAAGCGAGCCTGACGGCTAGTAATATAGTAATATAAGATTGAAGTAGCAGTGCCCAATCAATTTTTCCGCGATAAATGCATTTCAATCTTCAACTTGGTGCCAACCTAACAAAGTCAACTCAACTTAATGCCAACCTGACAAAATTATAAATTTAGTTACCAGTTAACTACTGTTTCGAAGAGGTACTCTCTCTAGATTATAGTTCTATAGTTCTATGGTCATTTTTCAATTATAATTAAGAGAATAAGAAGAATATACATGCTGAAAGACGAACTTTAAACCCTCAAAAACCACCCTTAAAGTTGAAATATTCTCCTGACTAATATTTTTTTCTAAGGATTTAGTTTGTAAAGCGGGTTACCTATTCAGCTCCTTCAAACTTTACAGCAATAGAAAAAATCTGTTGTGGCGCACTCACACAACTTTCCTTGCCGTTAAGAAAATTGATCACCTGACGCTAGTGTTTACGCGCATCTCAAGTCTACTATTCTAAGATCTGAGCCAGCTGGTGTCAGGACAATAACGCTGGAGACACACGAGGTCTGCTATCTCTTCATAGTGAATGATTTAATAGAATCATTAGTTGCCAACAGTTTGCAATTGAATAATCACATTTTCTGGAATTTCGAGCTTATTTTCAATTTTAGGTGAAAATGTTACGAAACATTAATTAACTCTAACAAATTGCAAACTCAAATATTCACAAAATATTGGAGTTTACGAAAATGCATCATAAATGTTGAATATGTCCTCCATTGGTTGCTCGGATAGCATCTAGTCTGTAGCTTATGAAATGATTGTAGAGATTTTCATGCTCAATCCTCTCCACTTGAAAGTTTTTGTCCCAATTGTATCTGAAGCCTGATAATTGGGAATGTAAAATCAAACTTTGCATAGATGGGGTGGTGCTCCTGAAATTTTTACAGATATGGGACTTGTGGCAGTTGATAGAACTTATAAATGACTTTTTCAGGTATGAAATTGATCAGAATCGTTTGAGCCGTTTTCGAGAAAATCTCGAAAACCCCTGTTCTTGACAACATTTTCGCCATTTCAGCCGCCATCTTGAATCACATTTGATCGAAATTGTTCGTGTCGGATCCTTATAGGGGAAGGACCTCAAGTTCCAAATTTCAAGTCATTCCGTTAATTGGGAGATGAGATATCGTGTACACAGACGCACATATACTCATACAGACCAATACCCAAAAAAACACTTTTTTGAACTCAGAGGACCTTGAAACGTATAGAAATTTGGAAATTGGGATACCTTAAAGCAATACTTCCCTTACCTATGGTAATAGGGCAAGGAAAGTAAAAGGAGCCTCCTTCATACGCCAATATTGGAGTAAAAATCAGACTATAGAATTATTCATCATAAATCAGCTGAGAAATGATTACACAAATGTGTGGAGAAGCCAGTCTATTGCTGTATTTCCATAAGGTCTATAGTTTCAAGCATGTACTTGTGGATGAGAATACTGCGTGAGGTCTACTGTTCACAGAACTACTAGTATATGATTGTGTTCATGACCTCTCATCAAAGCCACGCTGTGACCCAGTTGATAAATCAAACAGAAGTGGTGACTGGGTTATGTTCGGTTGGGCTATGCTTTTTCACTCTCTCTCTCACACACACACTACACACACACACACACTCTGCTTCTTACTCATTCTCTATGACACACTCTCTTACACACACTCTCTTTCTCTCTTGCTCAAGAAAAGCAAGCCTGTTCAGTTAGTCTACAAGCGACGTTTATTTTTTGAGGAGATAAGGAGTACACACGCATGTACAGTAAGTAGCTGCAGTATCGAACAAAACAACCCGGTCACTCCGGTTTACATCGACATACTACATGCTCCATTCATGGTACTGGGTTTGCAAACATGGCCGACCTATTTTTCTTTGTTGGTGCAATTTTTCAACGCTTGCAACTTTGATAACGGCAGCTCAATAAACTCTTAGCAATATTTTTTTTCCTACAGTTAAGTTGAAAAGTGGCCATTGCTGCACTGATTACAGAACGCAAAGAATCACTTTTCCGCTCTAGTGCAGGAAAAATTTTTCTGCACTCCAGATTTGTAACATGGCAACGCAAAATACTTAGTAGGTTATATGGAGCAACAGTGCAGCAAAATCAAAATAAAGTTGGTAACAGTGACTGCTGTGGCTGCTATAGTGAGCAGAGGTGCAACCAAGCACAACGCGCTAATTATTATTCATTATATATTATAACCAAGGACAACGAGGACTTTAGGATTTTAGGATTAAGGTTTTTATCAATAATAAAATTACACAGAAAAACATTTGATGGATTTCAGGCAATTTTACCCATAATTACCCACTTTTCATATTCAATGGTAACTGTAGGAAAAACTTAATGTGAAATACGTGCGCAAAGTTCCTCTGCTGCACTCAAGAAACCATTCCGCCCTCGCCTACGGCTCGGGCGTAAACGTTTCTTTCGGTGCAGCAAACTGACACTTTGCGCACTAGTTGCACAAATAACTATTTGTGGGATAGAAGTAGATATTGAATACATGGAAGTGATGATCTGCTCTGAGGACTCTGAACTTAAAAGAACTTCTTGAGCGCCGCTCAGAATTTGTGGCTTCATACAACAAAAATATAATAATAATAATAAAAATATAAAGCTATAGTGAGGTCCACGTTATAATGGCTGAGTACGGACTTTCGCTCTGCTCCGCAACCGAACGTCACTCGAGCAGAGCGATTGATGATCGACCGGGGAGCAAGAGTGGAACGCGAGAAGAGCTGACATCTCCTGTAACGTTCATGATCGGTGCGAGTGAAGAGTGGGGGCGGAGCGATTGCGGTGCGATGGCGGAACGAGGGCGGAACGAGGACGGAGCGTGCGCGGTGTGGTTTGGAGGCGCGTATTAGCAATTTAACCTGTTGACAGTTAGACAGTTGTATGTAATGAATGTAGTGAAGTATATATTTAAATATAAAAATAATTTCATTTGCACTAATAATACTATCAATAATCAATACAATTTAAGACCCACCTTAAATAAGTATCTAATCTATCATACTAACATTGAAAATATTAGAAGACAACTCATATATTTAAGCACTAAAATTATAAATAAAATTCCTGAACAAATTATTAGCTGTGCCAAGATAACAAAAAAGTAAAAACAGATATCAATGCTTGGATCAAAATTAACTACTTCTTCTACCTTTGAGAACTATAATGAGTTAACAGAGAACTGTTCTGATTAGTGCGCTCACTTCCCCTACTTGTGCTCTATCACATCCCTTTCCCAATCCTTTCCAAAAAATCCAAGGATCAAAAGCCTTCCTATGACATGGATAGCCATAGTTGGAAGAACTTTTGATCCTCTATCCTTCTTCACCCCATAACATGTATAAATTGCCTTCTAATATTGTAATGTGTTCTCATATTTATGTTATTTATCTTATACTGTAATGTTTTTTTATTGATGTAATTAATTTTTATTGCATATTGATGTATCTTATTTGTGTGTGTGTGTGTGTGAATAAATAAATTGAAATTGAATTGAAAATTGTATTGCCATCCTTGTATATCATTCAACAAAGCACATAGCGCTATCTCTTTCTTGCTTCGCTCTGTTGCCAGATCATCTTGTAACAATGTAGAATTAATAACTAATTAACAAAATATTTCTTCTTAATCATTGAAATTCATTATCAAATTATTGAAAAATATAAATTTTTGCTTAAGGAAATAAAATTAATTATTTTAAACGAGAATGAACAGTTAATATTACATCAATAAACCTGTATCAACTACCGTCTATGGAAGGATCGGCAACGTTGCTCTGCTATCTTTCTCCATTTAATTATAATGTGGACCCCACTATAGATATAATTCCCTCAAGCAAGTGAAAAAAATTAAATACTCGTGTAGTATCATTTCGGAAGATGGAAGGGATGAGATGGTATAAATGTCGAACTAGGAGAAGCAAAGGCTTTTTCATCAGTCATATAACTACTGTATGTACTATACTTGAGCTGATACCGGTATATCTGATGTAGAATTAATTGTTAATTCTTGTTTAGGATAATCAATTACGTTTCATCCATCAAGAGAGTATATTTTTAATGATTAGATGATGAACTTTCATTCTCAACATTTTTTAAACGATAATATTCCTATAAACGACTAGCCGTCAGGCTCGCTTCGCTCGCCATATCCGTCTAGCCAGGGGGCTCCGCCCCCTGGACCCCCGACTGGATCGTCCAAGAATGAGATCAGCAGGCTCGCCTGCATTTTTCATTTGAGCATTTTTATCATATGTTAGAGCAATCCAGTCGGGGGTCCAGACTAAACGTTTGGTTAAACGGATATGGCGAGCGAAGCGAGCCTGACGGCTAGTAATATAATATTCCCAGGATTGAAGTAGCAGTGCCCAATCAATTTTTCCGCGATAAATGCATTTAGATCTTCAACTTGGTGCCAACCTAATATAGTCAACTCAACTTAATGCCAACCTGACAAAATTATTAATTTAGTTGCCAGTTAACAACTGTTTCGAAGAGGTACTCTATCTAGATTATAGTTCTATAGTAACATATGATATGGAAATTTCAATTATAATTAAGAGATTGGGAGAAGAAGAATATACATGCTAAAAGACGAACTTTCAACCCTTAAAGTTGAAATATTGCCAAAAGATTTCTTAGTGCGCCTCTTAAGTGCCAACTGAACATACCTACCAAATTTGAACGTTTTTGGTCCGGTAGATTTTTAGTTATGCGAGTGAGTGAGTGAGTGAGTGAGTGAGTCAGTCAGTGAGTGAGTGCCATTTCGCTTTTATATTTATAGATGTAGAATTAATTGTTAATTCTTGTTTAGGATAATCAATTACGTTCCATCCATCGAGAGAGTATATTTTTAATGATTAGATGATGAACTTTCATTCTCAACATTTTTTAAACGATAATATTCCTATAAACGATCAGGCCGAGGTAGACAAGAATAGCGTTATCTGCTTTGTCGAATGATAGTCAAGGATGGAAACACAATTTTCAGTCAAATACTACCATTATAACGTGGACCTCACCATAGTCATCGGCTGAGACTGGAAATCGTCTAGCTACCAACCGAAATTCTGGAACAACACTTAAATAAGCCACGTTGAAAGGTTAATGGAATGTTAACGTGTCTGCCATGAATTATCGAGTTTTATTTGACTGTTATACTGCTTCGATTACAGTAAGAGAGTGTGTTTTAGAAAGAGATCAAGAATACAGAGGTAGAGAGAGAGAGAGAGAGTGAGTGTGTGAGAGAGAGAAGAAGAGAGAGTGAGAGAGATAGATAGAGAGAGAGAGAGACAGAGGTACTGTTTTACTGCTTCGATTGGAGTAAGAGAGTGTGTTTTAGAAAGAGATCAAGAATACAGAGGTAGAGAGAGAGAGAGTGAGTGTGTGAGAGAGAGAGAGAGAGAGAGAGGAAGAGAGAGTGAGAGAGATAGATAGAGAGAGAGAGAGAGAGAGAGAGAGGAAGAGAGAGTGAGAGAGATAGATAGAGAGAGAGAGAGACAGAGGTACTGTTTTTCTGCTTCGATTGCAGTAAGAGAGTGTGTTTAAGAAAGAGATCAAGTATACAGAGGTAGAGAGAGAGAGTGAGTGTGTGTGAGAGAGAGAGTGTGAGAGAGAGATTGATTGATTGATTGATTGAGTACTTTATTTATGTAGATTACAATATACTGGCTTATACACTTATATACAATAGCTTACAATACAGCAAATTTATAGATGAATTTACATAATATAGACTAAGAAAATAATTATTTAACTGTATATGATATGAAAAAGTAATTTGTAATATAATAACTATAGATGATTATATTGTTATGCATCTACATAAATTGGCGGAGCTTTGGACATATCAATGTCCATTCTTCGGAAAGAATATTAAAAATATCCTCCCCACTAACTCTCTACCAAAACGTTAATTTCGTTATTTAAACTAACGATTTATTTATTAATTTGAAATATTGTAAAAGTTTTAATCAATATGAATATTAAAGAGAAAAAAACAGAAAATTGATAGAGTAAAATAATTATATAGGTAGATAAGATCAAATAATTGATTAATAAAATGAAGTAGGCTGAGAGTAGATCAGGGTTATCAACTTTCAGTAATATACAGCAGTATGCAGTGGATAATTGAATAACATGAGTTTATATAATATATATATATATATATATATATATATAATATATATAATATATATATATATACAATTCGTTCTATAACATGGTTTAAAGGTTTGTATTTGTGGGATGGGTGGGGGATGGATGTCATGTGATCGTTCTAGGGCCGGACAGTTTCAGTCATTTGTTCCAAAAGATGTTTTTTTAAAGTTAGGATGAAGCTCGCTCGGCTCTCGATGGACCTGATAGAAACAGGAAGTGCATTCCATGGACGACAGGCACTGACTAAGAAGGATTTTGTGAAAATAGTAGTAGTTCGATGATTGGGTATCCTTAAAGTACTTTCTCCGGTTCTAGTATGTGAAGCATCTATCCTCCTACCTTCAGAGACAAATTTGAAATCATCTTTAAAATAGTTCGGATTTCCGTATTTCAAGATATCTCTAACAAGCTTGACTATTCGAAAAAGCCTCTGATCGGGAAGCTTTAATGTTGAACTAGCAATGTGGGCTGGGGTGATATGATCATGGCGTTGGAGAGAGTAGACGAAACGTAGACAATAATTTTGGCAACGCTGTAGTTTATCATTCAGAGTGACTTGCATATCGTTAAGAACAGAATTACAATACATTAAATGTGGGAAGATGAGAGATTGAACCAATAATAATTTAATGTTTCTAGGGAGGATATCGTGCATTTTCTTCCATGCATGCATGGCTGAGAATACCTTTTTACAAGTTTTGTTCACTTGTTCTTACCAGTCAAGAGTATTATTCATAATAATGCCTAAATTTTTAACTGAGCTACAGTAAGGAATGTCATTACCGTCTACACTAATTTTGTGAATCGATTCAAGGTCAATATTGTTTATAAGACGAGAATATCCAATTATAATGGGTTGTGTTTTGATGGGATTAATCTTAAGGCCATTTTTCTTTGTCCATTCCACTATCGAATTGATATCCTGATTCATTATTCCAACTGTTTCATTTATTTTTGTTATGGGACAGCTTAAATAGATTTGAAGGTCGTCTGCATAAGTATGGAAACTGGAGAATTTGATAATGGAAGAAAGGTCATTAGCATACAAAGTGAAGAGGAGATTTTCTGAAGCCTGATTGAAAGTTATGAAGCTTACTATTGTTGTCTAGAAATTTTACAACTTGAGCATGAATGAGTCTTTCTAGCACTTTGGACAATGCAGGTAAAATACTGATTGGTCTAAAATCCTCAACTTTATTGGGTGATGGAACTTTATTTAGAGGGCGAATACATGTTTATTGAGGTTAAGTGTAACGGAGTTAAAATGTTAATAGCAGTTTGCTACAGGCCGCCTCATATTGGGTATATGTCAGAATTAGAGGAAGCACTACTTGAGCTGATGGTGCCCTATGAACATGTGGCTATCATGGGTGACTTCAATACTGACTTACTTGGACCTGATACTCATGACAAAATACAACTGACCACTATGTTTTTTGCGAATGGTATGACCTTGCTGCCTCTCCAAGCTACGCACCATACATCCACTTCGAACACATTGCTTGATCTTATTGCAGTTGCCGATGTGAGAGCAGCTGTGTGCCATGGGCAGATCCCCTTTCCAGGCCTCTCTACACATGATATGATATTCCTAGTTTATAATATTAAGAGGCCTAAACCTAAACCAAAAATAATCACTTATAGAGATTACAAGAATATAAACTACCACAATTTGTTCAATGATGCAATTAACCTTGACTGGTTACATATATTCCAAACTAACAATGTTAATGTTATGTTGGACATTCTTAACAACAATATATTTTCTCTTTTTGAAAAACATGTTCCTTTAAAAAATCGCAGAGTAACCAGAGATCCTGCTCCATGGCTCACAGATGAGATACGCCAGCTAATGAGGGATCGAGATTATTGGTGCAAAATTGCAAGAGCTTCAAAAAGCCCCAATGATTTCAATCATTATAAGCGTTTGAGGAACTCTTGCAAGCAAACAATTAGAAATGCGAAAGCTACATTCTATCGTAACTTGATCTCCTCAAAGCGATCATCAACTTCATCTCTTTGCCGTGCTCTGAGGGAGATTGGGGCTGGCAAGGAGAGGCAGGTACCGACTGTAGCTCACTCGCTGGATGATCTGAATGACTTCTTCACTGACATCCCTGTGGGTTTGGACCAAGCTCGTGCTCACTTTGACTCTCTGCCTGATTTTCATCTCAATGAGGACTTCTACTTCTCCAATGTCACGGAGCAAGAGGTCTTCTTGGCTGTTCATCGAGTGAAGAGTAATGCTGTTGGTGCAGACGGTATCCCGATTAAGTTCATCAAAATTATCCTTCCTTTTATCCTCCCATTTCTCACCCATTTGATCAATACCTCACTTTTAACGTCCGTTTTTCCTAATGACTGGAAGCTATCCATAGTGATTCCCTTGAACAAGATCCCTAACCCTCTCTTTCCATTTGATTACAGGCCTATAAGCTTATTGTCCGTTTTGTCCAAGGTTCTGGAAATTATCGTTCACTCCCAATTAAGCTCATTCATCCATGGTTCTGGATTGATTGGTGACTTTCAATCGGGGTTCCGTAGTGGTCATAGCACCACCTCTGCACTCCTGAGAGTCACTGACGACATTCGTAGGGCTATGGATGGTAGAGAGCTGACAGTTCTAGTCCTAATAGATTTTAGTGAGGCATTCGATAGCATTTTCCATCCCACTTTACTCTATAAACTCAGAAACTTAGGATTTTCCAACTCCACTGTGGCATGGGTGAGGTCCTATCTTCAGGGTCGGTGTCAGTGTGTGAGAGTCGGGGATGCCTCTTCACGGTGGTGTGAAGTGAACAGAGGAGCTCCTCAGGGTTCGGTATTGGGTCCTCAGCTGTTCAGCATCTACATAAATGACGTGACAAGCACTCTACTCACGACCAGACATCACCTGTATGCCGACGACTTGCAAGTATACCGGCACTGCAAGAAAAATGACTTCGACGTCACAGTTGATGAAGTCAATGCTGACTTGACTCGTTTGGTACGATGGACTGAGAATAATGGACTGAAAATTAACGAAACTAAATCAAAATCAATAGTCATAGGTTATTCAAGACTTTTAAACACACTTGACATAACTAACGGACCATTTATAAAATTGAATAACATACAATTGCAATACAGTTCTGACGTGAAAAATCTAGGACTTATAATGACAAGGACTCTTGACTGGACCAGCCACGTGACTCAGACTTGTAACAGGGTCATTGGGGGGATTATGACATTGAAGAGGATCTCTGACTTCATTCCCTTTTCAACGAAGGTTATGTTGGTCAAGACTCTGATCTTCCCGATCTTCAACTACTGTGACATTGTGACTCTTGACATGACAGTTCAACTTCTGCAGAGGATGCAGCGTGCACATAATTACTGTGTTCGCTTTATCTTTAACCTGAGACGTGACGACCATGTAACAGAATACTTTAACAGACTTGAACTTATGAAGCTGCGTGAGAGTAGATCACATCATGCTTTGTGCTTCCTGTATAAGATATTGAAAACTAAAACCCCTAAGTATCTGGCAGTAGAGTACCGTTACTTGGGTGATTTTGGTCGTGGAGGAACGCGGCATGGATCCCATCTGCTGGCTGTCCCAACACATAGGACTGTTATGTACAACAAGTCGTTCCTTGTGACAGCCTGTAGTTTGTGGAATTCTCTGCCTGCTGAGCTAAGGCTTGTTGAGGGACATCGTCGGTTCGGCGCGGCTGTCTTGCGGTGGATCAGAGGTGGTGGACTCGGCTGGAATGTTCACTGAATCTTAACGTGTGTGTTGATGTGTGTGTGTGTGTGTGTGTGTGTGTGTGTGTCCTTTCTTCCTTCTTTAATTCATTCCTCTCTTTCTTCTTTTCTACTTCTATCGAAATGATCTATGGATTTTGAACTGACGTTTCTTCCGTTTTTCACTTTCCACTTTCCTCTTTCTTCTTATTGTATTCTTTTCACTGATTCAAATTAAAAAGAAATTTTAATATTGTTTTATTTCTTTCATTCGCTATTTGGAAGTTTTTTATTATTTTGTAAAATTAGTTTTTTTTTTATCTTATAGTCTTTGTTGTACAGTGTTTAAGTTTTACTTAGAATTGTATTGGAGGGTTAAGTGTAAGAGAGGGCCGGCTGCGCCCTGACTTCGCCCTCCTGGGTTTTTAATAAAGGCAGTCAATCAATCAATCAATCGATCTCTAGCTTTCTCTCTCTCTCTATTTCTCTATGTATCAGATCCCTCTCTCACACACTCTCGCACTCCAATCGAAACAGTAGAACAGTCCCTCTGTGTCTCTTTCTCTTTCTCTCTGTTTCGATCTCTGTCTCTCTCTCTCTCTTTCACTTGCATTTATGTAGATGCATAACAATATAATTATCTATAGTTATTATATTACAAATTACTTTTTCATATCATATACAGTTCAATAATTATTTTCTTAGTCTATATTATGTAAATTCATCTATAATTTTGCTGTATTGTGAGCTATTGTATATAAGTGTATAAGCCAGTATATATTGTAATCTACATAAATAAAGTACTCAATCAATCACTCTCCTTCTCTCTAATTTACCAATCCTCCTCCAAATTCATCGCCGTTCACATACTGATGCGCGATAAAGAAGATATATGAAGAGAGAAGGAGAGAGATAGAGTGGGTGAGTGAAAAAGAGACCAGCAAATAGGTCAAAGTTGAATACTCCGTTTTGCCTAAGGTTGGTAGTCGGCCATCTATACGTTCGTGCGAGCTCAGCTGTGATAAAATCTCGCGGTTCAACACCATCTATTATCCATCTCCCTTCTCCTCCTACTCCCACACCTTTACCTCTCTTCTCAAAACTCCCCCCCCCCCGCATCAATAGTTTGCGTCCTTAACATCGACGTCTCTGCCCCCATTAAGAGGCTACCTCTCTCTTACTAATTCCAAATCTTACAATCTGTTTCTCTCTCTCTCTTTAAGGGTTATATGTCAGAAAGGACCAGGAGTCCCAACTCCTCCCTAATAAAGGCAATTAGTCGGTCAATCAATCAATCAATCTCTCTCTTTGTTCCTTAATTCCTTAAAAATATTATATAAATTCATCTTTTTTCAAAACAATTCATGTTGAACCTTGATAAAGTGAGGTCCACGTTCTGAAGGCAGTGTTTGATTGGCAATGGTATTACTATCCTTGTCTATCACTCAACAAAGCGGAAAGCGCTATCCTTTTCTCGCTATGCTCTGCTGCCAGATCGTCTTTTACCGATGTAAAATTAATAATTAATTAACAAAATATTTCATCTTGGAAATTCATTATGAAAAATAGAATTTCTTGCTTTCTAAAACATAATTGATTATTTTAAACGAGAATGAACAGTTAATATTACATCAATAAACCGGTATCAGCTACCGTCTATAAAAGGCATTGACAAGACTGAGGATCGGCAACGTTGTTCTCCTATCTTCCTCCACTGCCATTATAACTTGGATCTCACTATTCCTGAAATGTTAACTCAGCAACTTTATACCCAACAGTAACTTAGTTAAATTCTAAATTAAATTGTTGGTTGAATAAATTGGACCTTAGTATAGTGCATAGCACATTATTTAAATGGTCTTCATGCTTCAAATTTAGCAGAATTCTGTGTAAAACCATATAGTAATAGCAGAAACAAGAAATATAGCTTATCCTTTATGTATGGTAATACAGTCGAACCTCTCTATTACGAACCTCTACTCAACGAAATCCTCGATACAACGAAATTTTACCTGGTCCCATGACATTTTAGAGTTTTAGTTGCTTATTTACCTCTATTTAACGAATTTCGGACCTCTCAACAACAAATTCTTGGATTCAACATACAAAATGTAGTGTGTATAAGGAGCAGACGGTCATTTTCATGGAATTGTTTAGTTTCAGAAGACTGAAAATAATGGTAATAATTCAGGTAGGAAGAAGATAGGGTTGTAGACAGTCAATAGAGACTGAAACACATGTCGAAAAGTGAATGCAAGTTACTGGAAATCGAATTTCAAGGACTTGTCATTCGTTAACCATGCAGGTGTACGACTGGACTTTCCTATTCTTGCTTTTGTCATAGATTCCAATTCTTATAACTGACCATGATGATGATGATGACTGTGACGAACCTAAGGAGAGGAGAAGGATCAGTCAGATTAAGAAGTTCCAGAATCTTTCAAAATTATACGGCAAGGATTAAAACTGTGAAACCAGACACCATTTTCGACTGTTTAAATAAATGTGAGTGGTTCATTAAACATGATGTTCTATTGGAATGCAAAATTCAACCAAAAATTACTCACTTTTTCAAATAAAACATCAAAAAAATAAGAAAGTTGGGTTATTATAGAATTTATAGTGAAGTTATTGACAACATATTTACAGGATGTTGTGTTCAATCTAATAGTAATTCTAGTGGCAGTAGTGTAAAAATTAGTAAAATAAATTTGATGATTGAAATTGAAAATTACTGCTACCGTACTGAGTATGTACTTTGATTAAACTCTACTAATAGTAGAAATCAAGCATTCTGGAAATATATTGGTCACTCACCTATTACATTCTATAAATATGAAAAAAAAACATGTTTATTTTAAACAGCATGAATTTTCAAATTTTCGTATTAATATTGGCACAATAGGTACCCTACCTACGTTCATGATTATTATGTTTTATCTACCATATTCATTTATTTACCGCCATGATACGATATTTGACGATTCATAAGATCGTGGCAGTTTTCTTGACAGATCAGCCTCCTCTCAATAACGAATAACTCTCTGCAGCGAATTTTTTCTCGGGATAACCGACTTCGTTATACAGAGGTTTGACTGTAGTTTATTGTGGGGTTTAGCTTGTAATGCAGGTTGCCTTTATAACTCCTTCATACTAGAAATTAATACCATAGAAAAATAAAGGTTTTTAATATTGTGCAGTAGATATTTCTCAACCAATTGCAGCTTGCTTCTATAGTGAGGTCCACGTTATAATGACAGTGAAGAAAGATGAGAGAACAAAGTTGCCGATCCTCTGTCTTTTCAATGCCTGCTATGGAGGGTAACTGATAAATTTATTGTTGTAATATTAACTGTTCATTCTCGTTTAAAAAAATCAATTACTCGTATATTTAATCAAGCAAGAAATTATATTTTTCAATGATTCGTAATGAATTTTCATAACCAAGATTGTATATTTTGTTAATCAATCATCAATTCGACATTGTTAAAAAAAATCTGGCAACAGAGCAAAGAGAGAAAGAGATAACACTTACACTATCCGCTCTGTTGAATGATAGACAAGGATAGCAATACCATTGCTAAACAAACACTGCCATTATAACGTGGACCTCACTATAGTTAACTGCTACATCAATACTTGTTTGCTTCAAATTCATTCAATAAAAATTCTGTACTCCATTAAATACACGCTGTCTACTTTTCGCCTGGGAGTAGAAAATTTATTACAAGCGAGGATTGTCAAGTATTGCATGCACTATAAATACCTTCAACTCATTGTTTTTCCGAAAACTAAGGATAACTATAGAGAATATCATCGTTTATACAGTAGTTTCTCATGATTTCTTATCTATATATATAAAAGCGAAATGGCACTCACTCACTGACTGACTGACTGACTCACTCACTCACTCACTCACTCACTCACTCACTCACTCGCATAACTAAAAATCTACCGGACCAAAAACGTTCAAATTTGGTAGGTATGTTAAGTTGGCCCTTTAGAGGCGCACTAAGAAATCTTTTGGCAGTATTTTAACTCTAAGGGTTGTTTTTAAGGGTTTAAAGTTCGTCTTTTAGCATGTATATTCTTCTTCTCCCAATCTCTTAATTATAATTAAAATTTCCATATCATATGTTACTATAGAACTATAATCTAGATAGAGTACCTCTTCGAAACAGTTGTAACTGTTGGGCAACTGGCAACTAAATTAATAATTTTGTCAGGTTGGCATTAAGTTGAGTTGACTTTGTTAGGTTGGCACCAAGTTGAAGATTTAAATGCATTTATCGCGGAAAAATTGATTGGGCACTGCTACTTCAATCCTGGGAATTTTATATTACTAGCAGTGAGGCTCGCTTCGCTCGCCATATCCGTTTAGCCAGCCGTTTAGTCTGGACCTCCGACTGGATTGTCCTAACATTATGATAAAAATGCCCAAATGAAAAATGCAGGCGAGCGAAGCGAGCCTGCTGATCTCATTTTTGGACGATCCAGTCGGGTGATCCAGGGGGTGGAGCCCCCTGGCTAGACGGATATGGCGAGCGAAGCGAGCCTGACGGCTAGTTATGAAGATATTTTTAGCACAGAATAAAGATTATGGTGCAAACTCTAGTTATGTTTGATTCGAATATAACAACTGTTTACACAACTAAGCAAAGAATTTATAATAGAAAATGAATGTGACTTATTGAATAATATCGGGGCACCGAGCTTCGCTCGTTATCTATTTATTGATAAACAGAACTCAATTCTTTAAAATGATTGGGGAACGACTAATAGGCACAGCCCAAAACTGTTTCTTCCCCGAATTTTGATTTATTCACTATTAATATTCCAAAAAGTAGGTCATGTACCATAAACTTGAATTCAGGTCAAATTCTCAGTCCAAATATTTGAAAACATGAAAGTTCTAATTTAAATTGTTCACATTCCAAATTGAATAACGAAATAACACTCACTAATCACTTAGAACTATAAAATAATTATCAACTTTGAATTTTATGATATATACCATCTCATGTCAACAAATCAGATTAAAATTTCTAGATTTCTCGCGAGATACGGTAAGCTAATTGATTACACAGCTGATCTCCCACTCAGGTACACGCATCTTCTGTTATCGACAGACGACGAAATAATTATCATCTGTTTTTCCAAGGATTAAATATCCTTTTCATGTCCTTCAGCGAGTTTTTCCAGTGTGCCTAGTGCAGGACCTAGTGCAATAGAATCTATGTAACATAGACCTACTATATTCCAAATTTCGTGATACTTGTTAGAGCCGTTTTCGAGATGCGTTAAACATAAATAACCAGATACAAAAATACAAAAACATAAACAGACATACAGAAATTGCTCGCTTAATATAATAGGCTATTTCATATAAGTTGTTATCTTTCTTTCTCACTTTTCTCTGTTGCCAGATCGTCTTTTCACAAAGTAGAATTTTAAACAACAAAATATTTAGTCATGATTATGAAAATTCATGAAGAAATCATAGAAAAATATAATTGCTTGATAAAGCATTATTGATTCTTATAAACGAGAATGAACAGTTAATATTACATCAATGAACCTGTATCAGCTACCGTCTATAGAAGGCATTGACTAGACAGAGGATCGGCAACGGTGTTCTCGTTTCTTTCTCCACTGCCATTATAACGTGGACCTCACTATAGAAGCAAAGCAGCAATTGGTTGAGAAATATCTACTACACAGTATTAATAAGTTTTATTTTCTATGGTATTGCTGTCAAGTTTTAAGGGGTAGTATATGCAACCCGCATTACAAAATAAATCCTACAATAACTAGTAGTTCTGTGAACAGTAGACCTCGCGCTCAGTAAGTTACATTCACCTGTTGTTATGTTTTCTCAAAAATTAATAAATAATTTATCAATTTTAAATGTCTAGAAGAAATCCTAAATAAATATAGAGCTTTCTGTCCTATCGTACCGTGACGTGTCGTCCCGGAATGTGAGTGTGAGCGCTGTTATCAGGTCTGACTGCAATTACTGTCTACAACGTTAATGGATAGATAAATTTTCAAGATGTTCCATGTTTTTGAACGTAGTATTATAGTCAACTAACAGCTGATTCATGATGAATAATTCTATAGTCTGATATTTCTATATATATAAAAGCGAAATGGCACTCACTCACTCACTCACTCACTGACTGACTGACTCACTCACTCACTCACTCGCATAACTAAAAATCTACCGGACCAAAAACGTTCAAATTTGGTAGGTATGTTCATTTGGCCCTTTAGAGGCGCACTAAGAAATCTTTTGGCAATATTTCAACTCTAAGGGTTGTTTTTAAGGGTTTAAAGTTCGTCCCAATCTCTTAATTATAATTGAAATTTCCATATCATATATTACTATAGAACTATAATCTAGATAGAGTACCTCTTCGAAACAGTAACTGGCAACTAAATTAATAATTTTGTCAGGTTGGCATTAAGTTGAGTAGACTTTGTTAGGTTGGCACCAAGTTGAAGATTTAAATGCATTTATCGCGGAAAAATAATTGATTGGGCAATGCTACTTCAATCCTGGGAATATTATATTACTAGCCGTCAGGCTCGCTTCGCTCGCCATATCCGTTTAGCCAGACGTTTAGTCTGAACCTCCGACTGGATTGTCCTAACATATGATAAAAATGCTCAAATGAAAAATGCAGGCGAGCGAAGCGAGCCTGCTGATCTCATTCTTGGACGATCCAGTCGGGGGTCCAGGGGGCGGAGCCCCCTGGCTAGACGGATATGGCGAGCGAAGCGAGCCTGACGGCTAGTACTATAATATTGGCGTATGAAGGAGGCTCCTTTTTCCTTTTATATTATTCCTGAAATGCAAAATTTCCAAAAACCTTGTATATACGTCGACGCGCAATTTGAAAAGGTACATGCTTGTCAAATTTCATGGAAATCTATTACCGTGTTCCGCCGTAAATGCGCAATATATAAACATATAAACATTCAAACATTGAGAGAAATGCCAAATCATCGACTTGAATCTTAGACCTCACTTCGCTCGGTCAATAAACGATTTACCTCGGACTGTCAACATCTTGCATAAATATCATTTCAATGTTTCTTAGTTTGGAAATTTATCAGTGAGATTCCTCTCAGATTCAAAAATAGAAGATGATTTCCTTCATTTGGATTTTCAAAAACTTATTATAATCTTCTAAACTTATAATCTTCAATTTAGAATTAAAAAAATTGAACTCTCATTTCAGATCATAAACGTTTTTCTGATTGTTTTGTATAACTGCGATGTTAAATGCAAATTTCGACCTAAAAAACATTACATATTTTTTTGAATCGATTCCAAACTGCGCAAATAGTGATAAGATATAGTGAGGTCCACGTTATAATGGCAGTGGAGGAAGATAGGAGAACAACGTTGCCGATCCTCCGTCTTGTCAATTCCTTCTATAGAAGTTGCTGATACAGGTTTATCGATGTAATATCAACTTTCCATTCCAGTTTACAATTATATTCAATCATATTTTACTAAGCAAGAGATAATGTTTTCAATAATTTCATTCTTAAGATGAAATATTTTGTTAATTAATTATTAATTCTACATTGTTTGAAGACGATGTGGCAACAGAGCAAAGCGAGAAAAAGATAGCGCTATCCTCTTTGTTGAATGATAGACAAGGATAGCAATACCATTGCTAATTGAACACTGCCATTATAACGTGGACCTCACAATAGAGTTTTTCTCAACTTCCAAAGCAACCCAATGACTTGAGAGAAACGTTTCTCGATCATTTCATGACACTGAATTTAGTTTGGCTAATTTGAATTAATTTTCGAGCACAGCAGACTGCGTCAATGTTTGAAGCAAAGAAGTCGTTTTAGGACGAGTCTTGAAGTTGGAAATCATCTCAAGTAATAGAGTTGAATACGTGGTGACATTCTGTGGTCCTGAGCAGAAGTTGAGAGGTCCTTCCTTTGTCTGTCGATTTGCAGCCTTCAGCGGTTTCACTGCTACACCATCACCGTCCTACTGTGAGTAGACTTATTGTTATTTATTCGCTATTTTCATTTCGACATAAATATTTTTCTTGGACATCTTTGCTTCCTATTTTGGTATTCTTAATTTTGCTATATTCCATTCCATTGATCATCTGTATTTGTTTGTTTGGTTTTGTGTTCATTTTCATCTAGTTGGGAAGAATTCGTATGACTTTTGTAGGTAATGAAATGATAGGCTCAATACAAGGAACAATGAAAAGCATTTCCTTCTATATATATATATATATATATATAATATATATATATATATATATATATTATATATATATATATATATATATATATATATATTATATATATATATATATAATATATATGTATGTATAAATATATGTGATGATGCAGTGATGAATTTGTGGTAATTGAAACGGCAATAACGGTATTGAATCCCTGGAGCCCTAAAATATGTGTAACCGAACTGGCGGGTAGATCTGGTAGCGGGCCCAACCAGTTCGGACATAAACTTAAACCTAGTTAGGAGGTCGGCCCAGTCCTGCCTATACGACCCTGGAAGAGGCCCTCTGAGTTCAAGTGGGTTGAAATCTCAACCCCAATGGGAAAGAGGCACAAACTCCTCCAGGAGACGCAGACCACAGCAGAACTGTTCGACTCTCCCTCTTATCTATTTAACATGCCTTAACTAAGTGAGAACAAGGCGACTGGAGAAACAACGACTGTTGAAATGAATAGATTTAATTACGAAATAAATTGAATAGATCAATATTATGTATCCCTCACTAGTTCGCAAGAATGTCCAATTAGTTGTTAACGTTGAAACATAAAATTCTTCTCAACTCACATTAAATTCGAATTTTAATACTACACCAAATTAATGCCTTAGACATCGGCTTAAAAAGTAACATAGGTATACACATTTAAATACTCTCTACATCATAAAAATATGCAACTGTCGTCAGGATAATTGTTAACAAAATTATAACTGTCTTCTCGTTAATGGTACAATTGAATAAAATGGACAAATTTATTATAAGTGTTCCTCAATAGTAGGCGAGAGTATCCAATTAGCTGTTAACGTTGGAATATAAAAACCCTTCGCCACTCTCGTCCAAATCAAATTCTAATAAAACACTAACATTTCAATTAAATAACATTCAGAGTAATTATCAACTTGGTCAATTAAATAATATTAAATAATAATAGCACAGTACAACCTATCTCTTACTCCAGCCGCCAAATAGACTAAGATAAAAGTGATTCTCGACAATTTCAAAGGGAAGGTTCGGTCAAATATTAATCAATTATAGTGGCCAGAATAGATTCACTCACCCGTGATAATAATTCCGAGGGTCACTTTCATTAGGATCCAAAACCGCATCTTGGCTTCTGGATTCAGGTTAGAGTCACACGAATACGTTGTTCCCGCGAATTAATTTATTGTTCTCACGGAAAATAATCACACGAATAAGTTCCACAAAATATATCAGAAAACTACAGGCGAACTTTATCGTTCATACTTCAGGAAAAAGTTCAACAAATTAGCCTATAACGAAAACTGGATCCAATCCTTATTGTCCGTATCGCTCGAATAATTTCAACAATATTATAACGAAACACAAAGAAAGATTCTATCGTTCATATCTCACGAATTGTTCAACATAACACAACGAGTACAACGAATTAATTCGACATCAACTAAACACTAAAGACACATTTTATCGCTCGTAGCACGCGAATAATTACAACAAATATAACGAATCAATTGAACTTGATTTTTATCGTTCGAATCACAAAATAAATTTAACAAAATATAACAATTAAAACTTATTTCACCGCAGTGCGTCTCGCGTTCGAGAGTAACCGTTCGCTCAGGAGTCCATCGCTGACTGACTCGAGGGCTGTCCATGGACATTACCCTAGCCTAAAACGCTTGGGAAACTCACCTTTTTCTCACGGCAGAGAAAGAGTGAGAGCTCAAAATTGGATGGAGAAAGAGATAGTTCCTCGTGGAAAACTGTCACCAGATTGCAGTTTTTTCTCCACGAGGCAGAAGAATACGCTGTACTGTGCACAATTCTTATATTCTAAAACGCAATAATCTATTTCTCACACTAGAGAAAATTGAAATACCCTTACGTCTAGAAAAAAAATGAACATTAGAAAATTCAGTCCGATCACGCCATCGAGTCCAAAGTTCAATGATTTTAGATTGGCGTATCATGAGAAATAAAAAAATTAAATTAATTCACCTCCTCTCAATAATTCTACCCATTTACATTGCACCCCCCTTCGGGGAAGGGTGGACATCCCCTTCCGCACTTCTAACCGCACTCTCTTTCTTTGACACCTTGGGAACTTTGGCTTTGTTTATGGCACTATCACTAGAACTCACTTGTTGGGTGGTGGTCACCTGGGGCAGAGGTGCAGGCGCCTCCTCGCCGCTGGGGGTGGGGGCGGTCTGACTGGTCAGCAGCCTCCAGGCCACCGCGCCGCCGGACAGTGCCATTACCATAGTGACCGCTGCTATAACGTAGTACCAGCAGGGAACCAGCTGGTCAGAAGACTCCTCCGCCTCCAACTCTCGTAGGGAGTTCATCAAGTGGTTGACCGTGACCTCTTCCACTCCACTCGTTCCAGGCCAAGCACGACCTTCTTGCAGACGTCTCGCCAGCTGCAGGCGAATCTGGGAAGCCGAGAATCGACCCTCAGCCAATGACAGGGCCGCTGGGATGTCGATGGCCACTGGCCTCAGTCGCACCTCGGTTCGACCACCAAGGCTGGTTGGTGCAGGAATCTGATAAGAGGGGTGACTGAGTGTGCACCCCTTTATCGCTCGCATCGCTCCAGTGCCATGAAGGTGTAACTCGTCCACAGTCGTCTGCCCGCCCGTCTTGCATTGAGAGACGAATCGTTTCTCCATTGACAGGCTATATATCCAGCTGTTATCGCTCCGACGCCATAGCCAGACGTCAGGATGATCCTTAGTCAGCACAAGACGTGTGCAGTGCTGACGGGCGAGCGTGATCTCTCCCAGGAACAAGAGGCTCAGACAGGACGGGTGGTGTCTGGCATAGAGTGGTGAAAATGCTGGACAAAGGGTGAGCGAGCCCACTCGGTTACACTGTTCAAGCATTGATTCACTCAATGTGGAATAACGGTCTCTGTCCTTGCTGACAAATAGAATTGTAGAGTCGAGTTGGTAACGCACACTCACATTAGTGTGGAAGTCCTTGACTGGGAGTACAAGTGCCTGAAACATATCAAATCTGCGTCCAATTGAAGAGAGGGGTACAGTCAACAATAGTTTAATCACTTCACCACTGGTTACCGCACAAGTCTTTATCAACTGGTAAAACGCCATCACTTGAGAAATGTCTGTTCCAAAAACTAATTCTAAGCCACTAGGTAAACTTGACCGAACCTTTAACAATATATTTCTTAATTCTAAAGGCGATAATAAATTTATACTCAATTTGCCGCTAGCAGCATCATTTAGACATTGTAAAATTTTTCTTAAATCTATTAGGGCCTTAAAAGTAGCAAGTTCTAATTCTTCTAACGCAGTAGAAGTATCCATATATACATGTAGTAAGTTCTCTACTTCAATAGTTTTCTTATTAGTTGTCAAAAATTGATTCATGAGAACAGTTAGATTACCATAGATTTCTTGTGAAACCCTTCCTAACTCTTGATGATTACGCTCCGTTTTCCGACTGAGTTCTCTAGTAACGGTCAAGTGTTCTCCTTCAATGTGTATTAAACTGGCAGTTTTCAATTTCGTCAACTCTTCGCTGTGTTGTACCTTCTCTAAGTCCTCACTCTCGGCTACTCCAAATAAAATATGAAGGATCTTCCCCCCAAGTTTATTAATCCTCTACGGCTCCGTCCATAGTACAGATCGGTTAACGTTTGTACAATATCTTTCAATTCACTTTCCATTGTTATTATTCGTTGAAGTACTTTATGTTGAACTCCTAGAGCAGGGAGTTTCTCGGCCGCTTGTGCTAGCAGGTACGCTGTATCCTCTGTTCGTCCCTGAAGTTCGGCTACTTCTTGTCGAGTTTCAGTGAGATCGGCTGTCGTTCGTTTACCCGCGTGAACATGGTTGCCGTTTCTATTGATTGTGGTAAACAATGGGTATTAGCTTAGGCGTGTTTGTCACTTTTCTTCTATCATGTAATTCGATACAATAAATTACCTTCCGTCACAATAATTCAACCCGTAATCTTGAACAAATCATTTTCCTAGATTATAGGCCTGCTTGCAAACCTTTCTATCAATCATAATAATATTATTCTATAGTCTCTATCGTCGTTTATTGGTTTTATTCACATTTGTATTGAAGTACATTTTATCACAACAAAAATTTTACTACTAAAATTCTTTCACTACTAAATCCTTACTAAAATAAATTGGAACGTTTCTTGTTCTCTTCTAGAACGTGGGCCTATTCCAGGGAAGTTCAACCAGGGCTCGGTTTGAGTACTACCGCCTACTCAATTCAACGATAGCCCTTACCCCTTATGGTTTTCACTAACCAACTGGTCATCCCTTACCGCAACAGCAATTATAACGTTCTCGAATCAGATACAATAAATTCGTAATATTCCCATTGAAAATATTCATAAAATATTCCACAAAATTCAATGACAATTCAATATTATACAGTTGCAATTATTCTCAACACGACTTACAAGGTAACAATTTAACAATAACTAAACATCAATCCTCATCAATCTAATCTCAATTATAAAATTACAATCAATTACTGCATCTCTGTATCGAAATTAATTTTTATACATCATAGTCACGTAATCTAAAACAATTCTTCCTAACACATTGAACTACAATAATCACGAAATCATCAATATCATCATAACATAATACAACAGTTAATATTTCATAGTCTTGGACTCAATCAAATTAATCGTTATCAATCAAAACATCAAATAACCATAAGCACTCGTTATCGAATTACTCTTCAAGTACAACATAAATCAATAATTCATCGAAATCATATTCTCATCGGAATCATAATTATTGAATCGCAATTAAAGATACATTACAATAATTCGTCATTACATAAAATTATACACAGTAGTCGTCAGCAATCGATAATAGCATTAATTTCCGTAAGCAGCATATGAGTCAGCAACTCAATTTATCACTCATCATTTATCGCACCTTATTCATAATCACATATAAATCAACAAAATAACGTAGCAGTTCTAATCTATAATCGTCTAGTATTCATCAACATCATAATAACGTCATCGTCTTATCAATATTCGTTCATCTTCATACTAATCGTAAATCGTTTTTTTTTTTTGTAAACTAATTCCTTAATAGTTTGTTTGTCGGATCTACCTTCATCTCATTTCGAAGCGATTAGCAAGCCATTGTGTATGCCTTGACATCTTATAACAATAGGCGGCTGTCCGTCTTCTTTCCTTCATTATTCATTTCGCTCGTGAATAGTGTATTGATCTATCACACTCATTCATTCTCGATAATAATATTATGAAATTTAATATTATTCATGGTCTTTTTTTTTTTTATCTCGATACAATAGCTTCTTACTCGAAATTCCTTTCCTATTTCGTTCTACTCCAATTATCACGTAATTATACTCCATTCAATCGTTACATCAAATACGTTACA